>NC_087085.1:10643621-10923621 GCF_036172545.1 Culicoides brevitarsis
ATAAAAAACAATTATTTAAAAAATAATTTTATAAAAAATTAAAGAAATTTTATTTAAAAAATTGAAAGCAATTTTTTAATCAAATTATTAAAAAAAATAATTTTTAAATAATATTTTTTTTTTTAAAATAAAATTAAAAAATTTAAATAATTTTTTTTTTTTAAATTATTTTAAATATTTAAATTTAATTTTTTAAAAATTTATTTAATAAAATTTTTAAAAAATTATTTTAAATTTTAAAATTAATTAAATTTCCATTTAAATATTTTTCATAAAAATTAAATTTTAAATTATTTGTAAGAAATTATTTTAAAATAAATTAAATAAATTTTTTTTTAAATAAAAAAATTTAAAAAAAATAATCTTAATAAAAAGAATTTATTTGTCAAATAAATGAATAAACACGCCAAAGACTCTTACAAAGATTAACAATCGTCGCCTTTCTGTCCCTTTCTCATGTCTTACAATATTGTAAAAAAATGAAAATAATACATAAATACAACTCTTGTTCAAATTACGCGACACTCTTGGCAATAATCCAATACAATTTGCTCTGGTTCATAACTCATAGGGCATTGTGTCGCCTATTTGACTATTTGTTTTTACATATGTACCGACGAAAAAAAAATCAGATTATTTTTAACCGGGGCGTCTGAAATTTTCTCTCAAATTTAACTTTATTAAATTTTGTTATTTGTCCAAGTAAATTGTCGTTTACTGACCCCACTTTTTTCCTTTGCGATCCCTTTTTCAAGAGGAATGCAATAAAATCATTATCTCCTCCCAAATTAATTCAAAAAAGTACATAAAACCCGAAATGACATTGAGATCTCTCGATTACGACTTTATTTCAACTTATATGGCCTTCCTTCATTCCTTGCCGTTTCTTGAGGATCATAAAAGTTGATTTATTTATGAAGTTGCCATTTTTAGACAATATGATATCATATAATGAAGGCAAATAAAAATGGGATTAAAACATACGTTTAATAGACATAAAAACGCATAAAACACGAAAATTCACTCGTTTCAAGTTGTCTCGTCTTGATTAAATAAAATACAAAGAAAAAAGGGAAAATGACATAATTAATTTTGGTTACGTAGTCACTTTTCCATCTTAATCTTTATTTTCTCATTAATTCCTTCTTTTATGATGTACCAAAAGCTTTTAAAAATCCCATTTTGATGTCTTTTGTTCGTCACGAGCTGCACGTTAAAATATGGCAAAAATTTTAATTATGAATTTTCGACATTTTATGTCGTTTTTGCTTAAAATTTAAAAAGAAAAATCACCTTGAATGTCATTTTTTGACCTGAAATCGATCGAAAAATGAATTTTTTTGATACAAGACGACATTTTGACAGGTTTCTCCCTTTTTACAGCAGCAAGACAAGCAAAAATCCTTGATTTCCAATTTATTTTTCATCTTGATGTGCGCTTGTAAAGAGATGCGATTAAATTTATTTGCATAGCTTTCGTATTTTAATATCAGGAATATTTCCTTGTTTGTTCCTCCGTCTTCTATTTGTTTGCACATTGTACACAAAAGACGAGGCTTTTTCTTTCGCAAACGAGACAATTCGTTTTATTTCTCATTTTCATTGTGAAAAAAAAATATTTCGCAAAACAAATTAGTCATGCATGTTTAAACATGTCGACAAAAGGGGAAAATGTCTTTAACTCAATTGAGTTTCTTTTCGATTTTTTTTTCATCTTCACTTTTTTTTTCCTAAAATTTCAAGTCAATTGTACTATTTGCCTTTCTGAGATGATTTTGTGAGAAGTTTAAAGAAAAATTGCATGTCTGTCAATTTAATTCTTTGCAAGAAGGCACTTTCGTCTCATTTTATTGCCGGTAGATCGATGAAAGGAACAGACAGAAAATTTTACACGGTTTTCGTTCTCTATTGTCACTATTGTCTACTTCCTGTCGCTGTCTATCCCATTTTATGTTCTTGAGTCATAAAAAATATGAACTATTGTTGCTTTAATCGTTCCTTCACGGTCTTATAAATGCAAAAATTTTATCTTTAAAAGGTCTTAAAGATGTTGATCTTAGTTGTATTTTTTAAAAAAGTTAAATTCTTTCTGCGAAAAAATATTCTAAAAAATTTAACCACGTGGTTTAAATATTTCCTTTTTTTTCTTCGAATTTTTTTATTTAAAAAAATTATTTAATTATTTAAAAATAATTATTTATTGATAAATTCATTAAAAATTCACAAATATTTTTTTTTTAAATATAAAAAATTGCCGATCAGATAGTTTTTAATACGTTATAATTTTTTTATTGACCACGTGGTTTACTTATAGATTTTTCTTTTTAAAATTTTTTAAATTTCAAAATTTAATTAAATTAAAATTAATTTATAAATTTAATAAAATAAATTAAATTTATTTTATTATTTTAATAATTTATTTTAAAGTTTATAATTTTAAAATTTATTATTTTAATAAAAAAAAATTATTTTCAAATTAAATTAAATTAAATAAATTAAAATTATTATAAAAAAAATAAATTTATTAAAATGCTTTTTTATTTATTTATAAAATTAATTAATTATTAAGAATTTAAAAAAATAATTTATTAATTAATTTATAAATTATTGAACTAACTTTATTTTAATTAAATCTTGAAATTAAAAAAAAATATAAAAAATAACTCTAAAATAAACCACGTGGTCAAAAATTTCAAGAAAATTATAATAACATATTAAAAATAACTTTTTATATTTTTTAAATAATATTTTTGAATTTTTTATGAATTTAGAAAGAAATTTTAAAATTTCTTAACCAGACAGAAAACTTAAAGAACAAAAACGTATCTTTAAAAAAAATCCTAAAGAATGAAGCATAAAAAATTGAAAAGAAAAGTGTCTACGCCGGCAAAACGTGCACAATAACAATGGCAACAACAACAAATATGCCATAAACTAATATTTTCTCATATTTTATACTTGAATTGACAAGCAATTTCTTCAAATTGAGCACTTATTTATGTATTTTTCAAGACATTTTATTAGCTGATTGTTGATAACATTTATTGCCGTAGTGCAGTGATGTCATAATTCCATCTTTTTTTCCCGGAATTTATTCCGACGTGTCCATTAAAAACATCAAATACGAGTAAATTCTGTTGAAAGTCGACTGAAAAAGAACCAAATTCAGAGGAAAATATCCGCCACAACTGAGCATTGTTCCATTTTGAGCATATTCGAGCAAAAATCTAAAAGATTTCCGTTCTCTGGGTTTCAATAAATACCACGAAACCTGATAAATTCTCACGACGAGGCGATTGTTCATGACTTCAATCATCGTTCCAAAGAGACTCGGAATAAAAAGCATAAAAATAATTGTTGCTTCTAACGCGTATCCAATGATCCAGTAATTATCAAATTTTACAATGACGTACAAAGTCATGACACTGGCGAAGGTATAAATGACGAAATCCACAAAAGTTTGCGTTTTGAAGAGTTTTTCAAGTTTCCCGATGTAAATCATTAAATCCTGATATAATTTTGTGATTTTTATAATTTTTTCGTCAATTTCCGTGCTTTTGACTAATGCTTCATTGAGTTTCGTTAATTTGATGCTCATTAAATCGATTTGAAAGCAAGCCATCATGACATACAAGAAAAATAAATTTAAATGCGCCGAATATCCTGGAACCGCAATAACCAATTGCAAATATTGATAACATAAAGTTATGAAGTAACCCGGATTTTGGGTTGAACTCAAGCCGGGAATGAGCAATTCAAAAGGTAACACAACTGAACCATTGTAAAAATAGACAAAAACTGGATACAGAACGAGAATAACTCCAGATATAACCCAAAAAAGTACAATTCCGATGCCAATAGTTTTGCACAATTTTCCGTATTTCAAATATAATCGAATTTCCTCGTCATTTTCGTCGGGGTCACGTTCCAAAGTCTCTCCAAAACGACAAATTGTATCAAAAATATCCTTAAAAATGTCTCGATGCCGTCTAATGTTGAACCAAAGAAGGGAGCCCGTGATGCCATAGCCATAGGTGACCAAACAGTAACACACTGACTTCATATCCTGCCGAAGAGTCCAAATATTAGTTAAACCTATGCACAAAAATGCGATGGCATCGATCCAAGTAATGATGCTGCGAATATTCCAGCGGAATTCAGACCCGAAAATCCAATGACCGGAAATTTTTAGTTGATATTCGCAGCCGATTCGAAGGAAATCTTTGAAAATTTTTGTTAAATCGAGATTTTTATCGAGGTTTTTATTCCGCTGCAATTCCATACTTATGATACTTATGATGGTTAAAAAGAGACTGAAACTGAAATTTAAAAATAAAATTTATTAGAAAAATTTTAATATGAATAAAATATGATTTTTTTTAAATTATGTAATTGCTTCACGTGAAACAATTTATTTCGAATGACCTCATTTATGTAAACTTTTAATGATTTTCAGGAATTTATGTAATTTTTCAATTTGATCAAGTATTATTTATACCTTATTCAGCAAAACGAAAAAAAAAAATTAAAATAAATAAAAAATTTTTCAATAAATTCATTAAAAATAATATAATATAAAAAAATTAAATAAAAAATAATAATAATAATAAATTTATAAAATTAATTTAAAAAAAATATAAAAAAGTGAATATTTTTAAAAATTACTTCGTTGTAATTTTTTCACATAATTTCAATAATTTTTTGATATATTTGAAGGTCAAATAAAATTATAATAATAAACTACAGGAAAACTTTAGGAAAATAACGTTAAAGTTATAAAATTGTTTTTTTTTTATCGTGAAAATTGATATAATTTATTAATAAAATATCCTCACGTGTGAAATTTAAAAAAAAATAAATTTTCAAAGCTATTTTTTAATTTGTTTAAATTATTACAAAATATATTTCTTAAACTTTTCTTGCAATTTTTTTTTATTTTGATTTTAATTCAAACTTTATATATTTAAAAAAATGTTTTTTTTTTAAATATGAGATATTTTGCATAAATTCTAAAATTTTTCAAAAATTATTTATTATTTATTTAAAAAAAATAGTAAAAAATAATAAAAATAAATAATAAAAAATAATTTATTTTATAAAAAAAAATTGCATACATCACAAAATTAATTGAGAATATTCAAGAAAAAAATCAAAAAAAATTAAATGAAACTTAAAATAAATGAAACTTAAAATAATTTTTACAATTAAAACAAAAATAAATCGATTTCATATTCGCAAAAATATTTTCACTTAAAGTATATCAGAAAAATATTTTTTTTAGAAATATTTTTTAACGACTTAAATTTCATTATTATTAAAAATTTAATTTAATTTTTTATTAAATTCCAGTAGATTGATTTTTAAAAATGAATTCTACAGAAATTTAATATCAACTATTGTCCATATGAAATTTTCTTGTCCTTGATTTTTTTTCTCAATTATTCGATTTTTATCTTCTTCAGACATTTATTGAGCAAAAAAGACAAGAAAAATCAAATTGAAACGATAACAGAGAAAAAAAACGCGAGAAAATTGTTAGACACAAAGAAGAATAGTTTTCTGCTTAATTGGACTAATTTAATAGAAGAAATGCAAAATCCCATTCATTTACGTTTTTTTTTTGCCTATTTTATTTCTTGTCGTCGTCATCGTCCCGTTGTTACAATGTTCGCCATTTCTCGCTTGATATGCAAATCAGGCAAAATCATTTCCAAGATTTTTATCAGTAACGCGCGCGAGAATGAAATGACAAAAAAAAGTTGATGAGAATTTTTGTAAAAGAGAAAGAAAAGAAAGAAAAAGTTAATCCTCGTGTGTGACAAAAAAAAAGTGTTCAACTGCGCTTGTCTATCATTTGTCGTAGTAAAAACATTTGGAGAGAGAGAAAATTAACATATTCATTAAAATTAATAATTTTTAATTGATATTTAAAATATGCCAGATGGGAAAATATTTATTTAAATTTATGTGTTTTGTTATTGAATAGACTCAAAAGTGTGTTTTTGTCAACATCTGTACCCGAAAAATATTTTAAAATCCCTAATTTCTCATTATTTAATGATAATTATTAGTTTGTGATTATTTTACGGCGGATTTTAAATTTTTCTCATTTTATCACGTGAATGGGATTTGATTGTCAAACAGAAAAAAATGTTGTTAAACATGTCAAGTTCTGACGTTTATTCATTTAAATATTAAACCTTTGGGAATAATTTTAACGACACCTCGCACCATCAATATGCAATCGATGCCACTTTGATTTAATCGAAATGCAGAGACAGAAACGAACGAATTTTATTGTGTCTGTAAAATTATTTACAAATCGATTTTTCATTAACACGTCAATATGCAGGCAAAATATAGCAAAATGGCAAATTTCTCACACTAAAATATGGATGAATGTGTGCGAGAGGAGGAAAAAACGTGTAAATTTGTGATGAAATAATGATGGCTCGCTCGCAGATTGGAGCGTCAGTTGGAATAATTGACCGCAGTGTGTTTGCTCATGCGTTTGGAGTCAACTGGAAACGGCAATTGTTTTTTTGTTTTAGTCATGCATTCTCGGAACTTGTTATGGAAATTATAGATAACGAGAAATCAAGGCATCGGCATGTTGAAAATTAATTAGAATTTACGATAAAATATCACATTTTGAATGAGTTAGAAGGTTTTATCGATTTTTTAAGAAAAATTATGAAAATTTTAAAAATAAATGTTAAAAAAATATTAATAATTATAAATTAAATATTGAAAATAAAATTAATTTAAAATTATAAAAAATATAATAATTCATAAATAAGTTTTAAAAAAATAATAATATTATTTCAAAAACGTCTAAATTATTTTTAATTTTATATTTAAAAAATTTATAAATATTTAAAAAAAAAATTATTTTTAAATCAAATCTAAAAAATGCAAATAAAATAATTAATTAAAAAAATTTAAATAATATTTTAAAAATATTTAAAAAAAACTTAAAGAACTAAAAAATATTAATTTTTTTAAAATATAAAATTTATTTAAAAAAAAATGATTATATTTAGGTATAAATTAATAATATTAAAATAGTAGGAATTTAATAAAAAATAATAATTATTTTTTTTTGCACAAAAATTATAATTAATAATTGAAAATTAAATTTAAAAAATTAAAATAATATTCAAAAAAAAACTAAAAATATATTCAGATAAAATTTAAAAATATAAAGAAAATAAATAAATAAATAAAAATTTTAAATCATACCTATTTAAAAAAATTAAAGATTAATATCAAATTAAATAAAATATAAAATTTGCCAAAAAAAAAAATAAAAACATAAATATAAATTTAATTTAATATTTTTTCCTTAAAAATTATTTTTTATTTATTTAAAATTAAAATAAGTCACTACCATCTGTCAATATCCGAAAAAATCTTTTGTCTCAAAAAATAAATAAACAAAATTAAAACAACAACAACACAAAATCACTTTAAAAAATCTTTTCCTTTTCCGGCATTAAAACAAATCTCAAATCATAACAAATAATTGGGTCACACGATTGCTTCTGACGACGACGACACCCAACAACCCCCTTCCAACATAATTTCTACTTGAATCAACTCCAAATCAACTCATTTAAATTACAAATTGGAGCCTGCGACTACATTTATGCTAAAATTATTTACTACTATCTCAATGTAAAAACAACGACGCACTTGTTTCGTTGAATTTTTAACGCTTTTTTAATTCTAATTAGGTCGACGACGCGATTTTCTAATTTGTCATAAATTAATTCTTATCACAAAAACAAAATTTTCGCGTAACAACGAGTCGAGCCGTAATAAATTTAATCTGGAACGCACCCCTCTGTTTGACACACTTTTCATGTCGGAATATGAATTTCCTGTTTTTCATCGTTTTTTATTGTATAAAATTTTAATTTTTTAAAAAGTGTCTAGTCAAATGACAACAAAAAATACTTTGTTGTTGGGTTTAGCGACCTTTTTTGGAAGAGAAATGTCCGAGGAAAAAATATCGCGTGAATAATAAATTTTTTTAACAAAAAAAATATAAAAAACAGGAATGAAAATAAATCTCAACAGATTGTCCTAATTTAGTATCGCTTCAATGAAATTTAATTTCCTCCAATAAAATAAATTTTCTAAAACGATTTAAATTGTAATTTTTTTTTTAGTAAAGTCTAAATTTTTGCCGGCACATTAAAAATTATATAAAAGGGGAGCAAGTGTCAGTGTGTTGGATGGAAAATTTCATGTCATGCTCATTTCTATGAGTTCTTAAAAAAATTATATTTTTTTTTATTTTTTTCATTCATTCACTCACACTCTCGAAACATAACTCACTTCAGATTACTGCTCCGAAAAATTTTTTCTAGCAGCTAAATTTTATATGTATTATTACTCACATAATTTTGACATAAATTTCATATGGAAAAAGTTTCGGATGTTTAAAATTGTACATAAAATGTGTGTTTATGCCTCTAAGGATTTCAAGCACTTTTGTCTTATATGCAAAAATATAAAAAAAAATTCTGCAATGGAACATTTTCATTACCGCTCATCTTCAGTAAAAATTGCTGTCTCTTCAAGAAATTGTTCATTTCAAAAAAATTACATAAAAAAAATTAATTACGGACTTTTTTTCCGCTATCCGCCTTCAGTAGATTGTGAAGTAGGTAGGAATGGGGGCAATTAATATAATGATGATTATAAATTTTTTCTCGTTTCTCGTCATCGTATTTTTTATTTTTTTTATTATTTGATTAACCTACTAAAAAAATGAATTTATGAAAACCCTTGCCTCTGTTCCTAAGTAAATAATAAAAAAAAATATGCAAAAAAAAATTTTTTTTTTTTTTTTGATTAAAAATATTGGCAATACAAGTGTCCTTGTGTCGCTGAAAAAAAATTAAAATTTTTTTCGTAATTTTTTTTTTGTGTTAATATTTTTTTATTAAAATGAGGTGAACCATTAAATTAAACGAAATTATTGCCAGAGGCATTATAAGTCAAAAAACTTTTGCGGCTAGAGACATTTTCACGTTCAATCTTGTGTTCGGACTTTTTTTAGCTGAAAAAAAAATTCTGAAAAAAATAATAAAAATAATCTAAACCAATATAAATTTAATGTTAAATTACTTGGAAAATTATATTTATTTAAATTTTTCTCATTTTCTTTGAGATTTTTTTTTTGTGGCAGAGGCAAAAAAAATAATAATAAAGATTTTTCATTGTCTTGTTAAAACAAACAATAAAAAACGCAGTAATAATATTTTTTTCTTAATTGCTTATCACTAACACAAAAAAAGTCAATTTAATTGGTTTTCTTTACAATTTTTCCATTTTTATTATTTTTCCGTCGTTTCATTGTTTGGTCGTTAACCACAACTCAATCAATCTCCATCTTTCAACGCAAGCTCAAAATGTGCGACTATTAAAAAAAAATATTCAGTTGTGGCGACGTTTTGTGACTCACACAGAAAAATATCTTATTTATGCATGAGAAAAACTCTCAAGTGTCTAATTATTCAGTTTTTTACTCGTTTCTATTCACTGTGGATTTCAAAAATGTAGAGCACTGCACATATATTAAAGTTTTTTTTTCATTCCTTTTCTGAAATTGCCTTTTTTATTATTATTTTTTTATTTATTTCTATTTTAATATTACTCTTTTTAAAACGCATTAAATGTACACTGACTGCACCGAACGAAAATAGCAAAAATTCAACAACAAAAAATCCGAAACAGATGTATGTTGAGTTGAGTCGTCGAACAAATGTGCTGCTTGGCTCGGTATCATCATAATAATCATCACAAAATGCATTTTAGATTTTTTTCTCTCTCTCTTTAAATTGGGTGTCGTCGTCTGCTTATGAAAATAAAAAAATAAGATGAAATTATTTTAGTAGTGTGTTATTATTAAAATGGCTTTTATTGTTATTATTTTTATTTCGTTCGGAATTTGTCCTTTAGAAAATCTTTTAAAAAATGAGAAAAAAATTTTTTTTTAGGGAAAGTAATAAAAATTCTGTCTTGTGAAAAGATTAATTGCAACCACATTCTTGCTAACATGACAAAAAAAAAAGAAATTTACCTCACACAATGATCGCCGTACATCTTTTTCCCATTTAGAAGCAATAAAATCTTTCTTTGTTAATTGTAAACGTCAATATAATAAATCGTTTTACTCTCTAATTACTCGAGGGAAGACGAAGACATTCGTAAATTGTTGTCATAAATGTCACAGATACATATTTTACGCGAGATAATATGAGTACTTGAAAGAAATGTCAATTTATGGAGGTTTCTTGTTTCCTTTTTTTTTTGCTATAATTTAAAGAAATTTTTTTGCAAGAAAACGGAGTTTCTGGAAAACATTAAAAAGAATACATTGTTGATGAGAGAGTATTTTCAGAAATTTTCTTTTAATTTTTTCATGGAAAATTTTGTAAAATTATTTTATTTTCTTAACAAAGAATTTTCTTTCAAATATTTTGTACTTAAATTTTTGTAATTAATTAATCTAAATAAAATTTAAAAAAAATGAAATTTTTAAGTAAAAAATTAAATTAATTTATAAAATCATTTAAATTAATTATTTTAAAAAAATTTATAAAATTAAAAAAATCTTTTTAGTTAAAATTTTTTCATAAATTTAAATTTTTTCTAAATTATTTAAAAATTAATTGAAAATTAATTATAAAATTTAAAAATAAATTAATTAATTAATATTAAAAAAAATTTTAAAATTAATTAAATTAAAATTTAAAATTAATTAATAAAATTAGTAATTGATTTAAAACAATTTTAAAATAAATTTAAAATTAATATTAATTTTATTTTAAATAAGTAATTTTAAAGTAAATAAACATAGTTCCGTATTAACTAAATTTATTATTTAATTAAATTTAATAAAATTAAAACAATAAATGAAAAAAAATAATTTAAATTTAAATATAAATTATTCTTAATTTTTTTGTAGCTTTATTTTTTTTTAATTGTTTCAAAATAATTTGAATTTTTTTTTAAATTTTATTATTTTTATTCCTTGTCTAAACATTATTTTTTATTTAACTCGTAATTAATATTTAATTTTAATTTTTTTTATTTATTAATTTTATATATATTTTATTTTTAGTTTAAATTTATTTGAAAATTTGAAAAGTTTTCTTTTTTTTATATATTTTTTTAAATTTTTGTAACTGAAGTGTTAAGCAAAAATAGCCACAAAAAGACATTTTCCAACTCTTTGAAACGCATTAGATAAAAACTCATGAAAAATAATGAAAAAGTCCATTATCCAGCCATTTACCCGATGTAACATACTAAACCACTCAAAAGTTCAAGTAACGACAACAACTTGCACTCCACAAAAAAAAACTAAAAAAAAAGTCGTTGACACTTATCACTAACAATGATAAAGTTCTGCATCATTATATACCGTGAAAAGAAAAATATATGATAAAAATATGAATGATGATGAATGAATGTCTTTTCACAACCTCTGATTGTCATACAGGTCATACAGAATATCCTGCATGCGTTTTTAAGTAATGAAAAATTCTGTCATGTTCTAGTTAAGCGTTGCATTGCCTGCTGATGCACTTAAAACACACATTGTTAACACAAAACAGCAAAAAAAACGACACTATTTCTCTCTCTTGTGACTCTAATGGATTTAAACATGGAAAATTTTAGAATAACAACTTAAAAAGAGATATATTTTGAACGAGAAGACAAGTGCGCACCGAGACTCAGATGATGCTCAAGAAACAGTTGACATGCTTTAATAATAAAAAGATGGATTAAAGTATGTTTTGTCTTTCGTGTCTCTCTCGTGTTGCGACAACGACAATAATAATAAAAACAAATAATTATTGTAGTGTTGTTAGAGACGACAGGAGCTCATGTGTGCAAAAATGTCTTGTTTATGTGTCGTCAGTTGTTATTCCCCATCAAGCAGATTGTCTTTTCTCGACTTTTTTTTTGTTTGTGCCTCGGAGAAACAAAGATTTTCAATTTAAATGCTTGTCAAAAAATAAATGACTAATAGTTGCAATTGTCAAGTCATGCGAAAAGGCTTCGGATGTGATTAAAAGTTTGTGTAAAAGCATTTCCTTTTGGGGCAGGACAGGAAAAAATTTTCCAATCGAAAGATTTATTTTATTCCGAAACGAATGTCCGCTCCAGTGAATCATTACTTTTATTACAACTTTTTTACTCGTTCATTTTCCATCTCGGTTTTCCAACTACCTACTTTCAGTGGCTGAATTACGACAAGGCTAGAAAAATTTATTAATTTAAAAAAATTTAAATAAAAAAAAATATTAATTTAAAAAAATTATTAATTTAAAAAAATTTATTAATTTAAAAAAATTTATTAATTTAAAAAAATTTATTAATTTAAAAAAATTTATTAATTTAAAAAAAAAATTATTAATTTAAAAAAATTTATTAATTTAAAAAAATTTATTAATTTAAAAAAAATTATTAATTTAAAAAAATTTATTTAATTTATTAATTTAAAAAAATTTATTAATTTAAAAAAATTTATTAATTTAAAAAAATTTATTAATTTAAAAAAATTTATTAATTTAAAAAAATTTATTAATTTAAAAAAAATTTAGTAATTAAAAAAAAATTTAGTAATTTAAAAAAAAATATTAATTTAAAAAAAATTATTAATTTAAAAAAAATTAAAAAAAAAATTTTATGTCTCTTTATTCTTTCTAAGCTTGAAATTGATTAAAAATTAACGGAAAATTTCTTTGAATATTATTTAGAAGGTTCTTAAGCTTAAAAATTGAAAAAATATAAAAATACGGAAAAATATAAAATTTTTGAAAAAAGCCTAAACCGATTGCCAGTTAAACCGCCACTGCCTACTATCCCATTCGCATAAGGTTTCTTAATAATAATCTATTATAACACCATAAATTGTAGTGGCGAGATGCGATGCGAAACGAGAAACGCGACAGTGGCAATAAAAAAATAGCGGTATAAAAATACGAAGAAAATTCTTTTGCACTGGCTTTACTTGTCATCATTCCGCAATTTCCCAGTTTTTTTCTCATCTCCCGGATGAAAAATGAATTTTATTATTACATTACATTTATTATAATAATAACGATAGCGAACATTTTTCGTGCATTTACCGACAAAAATTGAAAGAAAAATGCGATTTGGGGCTTCGTTGAGTGATGATGAACGGACTTCATGGCTTTAATTTCAAGGAAAAACCGAAAAAGTTTTACAAACAATTTCTCATCATTCATTTAATCTCTGTAGAAGTAGTAGTTGAAAGTTACGAAGAAACTTTATACCACACTATTTTTTGATTGTTGACTGCAAGTTGTAATATTTTGGCGTGCTTGGCTTGGAGTGATTGGAAGAATTTTATGTAAATTTAATTAAATGAGGTGGTTAATTTACTGCAGAAACTTTCTCTCTCTCTCTCCGTTTCTCGGTGTTCTTCTTCTCTGTTGTTTGAATTATTACTGAACTACTTGGCGTGAAGACAACAAACATCACCTCATTGCAAACTTTTGGATAGTTTTTCATGAAAATTTAATGAGAAAATTTTTTTAATTTTTTTTTTCTTTTTTTTTTTACTTTCAGATGAGGATCTCATGTAACAGCAGCCAATTCAGCTCATCATCGGTTTTTTCACTTCATTGACGATCATCCATTAAAAAAAGTCAATAACCCAAAAATGATTTCCAAGATGTCAATTCATCATATTTGTTGTCTGTCAGCGATTTTACTCGTACTTGTTCACACTTCTACCGGTTTTTGTCCCTCAAAGTGTTTCTGCGAAGGCGACTATAATCTAAGAGCCTCCTGTTTGGGTGCCGGACTCGAAGTTGTCCCCATCCAGCTGAATCCTGACATCAAATACATCAATTTGACACACAATCAAATCCAAAATGTCTACTTTACGCTGACATTTTACTACAAATTACAAGTTCTCGATATCTCGCATAATCGTTTAGACGACTTGGGATCGAAAAACTTCGAGTCACAAGAAAAGCTTCATACGCTCATCCTGAACGACAATCAACTGATTGCCGTGAAAAAAGACGCGTTCCGCGGACTAAAGGAACTCGTCGAACTAAATTTAAGCAATAATCGAATCGAGGAGATTCATCACACGGCATTTAGTGATTTAATTAAATTACTGCGACTGGATTTGTCGAACAATCAAGTTTTGCGGTTAGATGCGGGGGTCTTGCGTAACATGGTTGCTCTGGATCACCTCAATTTTCGTAATAATCAAATTTTAGATGTACCTTATGATGAAAATTTAGAACACTTGATACAGTTGCGACAACTAGATTTGTCGCAAAATAACATAGAAAATGTAAATAACCATAGTTTTGATCAAATGCATCAATTAAGACTGTTGAATTTAAGTAATAATGTGATTAATGATTGCGATTGGACAGCCTTCGATGGCTTAAGTGGATTAAAAATTCTAGATTTAGCGGACAATAATTTAACCGTAAGTATCATTTTCCTATATCTCTACATGTTTTTAATCTAAAACTAAAATACTTTTCATAACAACACACATTTATGAATAAATAAATTTAATAATAATAACAAAAAAAATTAAATCCGGAAAGTTGTTTAAAATTTATAAAACAAACATTCAGGCATAATTTGATACGGTGAAAGGAACAACTTTTCTGACAACTTGTGACACACAATAAATCTAAATATTTGAAAATTATGCATTTTTGCCCTACGTACCTACAATTATTTTTTGAAAGGCAAACACACAAAAATAACTAAAAGCAGCTTACTCATACAGGAAAAATGAATTTTCCCAAAAATTTTTGTTATTATTTGTGTTTGGCCTCTTGTTTGGAGTCGTATTTTCAAATAATAAATTTTCTCCGTACTCGTAACAAAGAGTCATGTTTTTGTAAATCCAAATCCTTCAAAGGTATAAAATAAATAAATAAATATATATCCGGATTTTACCAAGTACATGATCCTCTCTTGCAAATTTAAATCAATTATCCGCATATAATATTATGGGAAAGATTATTTCTTCTGTAAAACTTTGCTAATACACCTTCTTGTCTTTCTTAGCTTATGGTGTTAGAAGATGATGATGATGATGCTTTCATTAAATGTTACACCGCAGCAGCAGCATCGTCGTGCGCAAAAGTGCCAAATGGGAACAAATATTTTAACAACAACTATTTTACTTTGCAAAACTATTAATTACTTCTAATTTAAACTCGTGCGTTTTAATTTTACTTAACATCTCGAGGAGGAGCCTCGTTTCATCGTCGTCACATCAAAAGAAAAACGTTGTTTGAACTGAAAACTTGAGTAGGAATATTGTCGTATATATTTAAGACACCAACGAGGAACAGCATGTTTAATTGAGAAATTAAATGGCACTGAAGTTATCGACGAACTTTACGTTTGATTATAATTCTAAAATATCCCAAAAATGTTAAAATTGAAGATTTCATTACTTTTGACTCTTTTTGAAGCTTAAATTTTATTGTTGAGTATATGCTTCAAAATATCAATGGCTCTCAATCGACAATGCAGTTTCAAAAATCTTCTTAGTCAGTTAACATTTTTGCCCATATCTGTGTATTTGTCAAATTTCATAGTCAATTGACAAAATGCAGATTGTTTAAAAAAAACTTTCCGTTCAATTGAATTCAAGTGCTTATTGTACTTTTTCTGATTTCCATATCCTTTGATGTCAGTAGGTTTCTTTTCATAAATTTTTAAGACAAATGAAATCGTATTTTGCTTCTTTTGCTATTTCTGTTGTAAGTTTATTATTTTTGCTCAATTTATTTGTAACATACTCGTCTTATGTCATTCCCATGGCAAAAAAACTTTAAGAATTTTCAAACATCGTCCTTTCTATTTGCATATAAAATGTAAAAATGTATCATAAACTTTTTTCAGTCTTAATGTTGCCTAATATAAATTAGCGTTAGTTAAAATATGAAAACGGAGGTTAGATTCTGACGATTTGAAAAGCAAATTACCTACCAATCAGCTGAATAAGTCTCCAAACCACGAGACTCCGAACACAGCAGTCAAAAAAACTTTCTTATTGAATGAGTCTTATTTATACCTTCATATTGTCATTGAAACTGCCGTCAAATTCAAGAATTAGATTTACCAAGCTTAAAATGAGATTCCAAAATTACCTGTCTTGAGCTTAGTTTCCAATTTTTAAAGCTTAAAGATCTTATCTGAAAAAGAAGTTCTAAACAAAATAAAGTAAAATACTATTAAAACTTTCAAAAAAATGGAAAAAATTACCTTAAACCAATCCATCGCTAAGTTCGTTGAAACTTTCAGAAAAGTCATGTTAAAAGCCAAATAGTTTGGTACACCTGAATCTAATGACTTCTATGTTGATCTTCTGTTCAAAAGTTTTGTTCTCATTGAACATCTTTTTAAAATGAATTTAAATTCCAAGCAAGTAAGTACATCTGAGAAAGCAAGCAAAACTTTTCTCTAATTATTTTGAAGAAGAAAATCTTCGTATTATGAAAATTGTTATGAAAAGTATTACACACATGTGAAAGTGTAAAAGTGCCTTAGAGCCCTACTTAGACACTTTTTAAAGCTTTATAACACATGTGAGAATATATAAAATCTAAATTCATTAAATTAAATTTCTATAATATAATAATTTTTTTCTTACCTCTTTTTTTGCAGGTTGTGCCAACAGTACAGTTATCAAAACTCTCCAACTTAACAAATTTAGTACTTAGTGGAAATTCATTGACACACATACCACCGGTAGCATTTCTGAATCTATTTCAACTACGAGAACTTCAATTAAATGAGTTACCGTTCTTGGTAAAGATTGATGCGAGGTAAGTTTTTTCTTTGTGAATGCATTTTATCCGTCTGTCAATATTAATGACTATGCAGATAACCTCCCCCTTGATATTTTTTTTTTGCGTTATAAAAACGGGTCAAATGAATTAAATGAATAAGAAAATGTCTATTGAAGACACTATCGGGCACTTAATCATCGTGTCAGACTGCATTCATCAAATTGATGGATGAGAACTTCTTTGTGAATAGAATTTTTTTTCTTGTTTGAGGATTGCAATATTGTCGGACCTTTCCTTTACTTCTTGAATCAATCAATCAATTTATGTTTTTCTCTTTTCTTTCAGAGCATTCGTCGACAATACAAATCTACAAAAGTTAGAATTAGAGAACAACAGACAATTTTCCGAACTGCCACTCCGCCTCTTTCACAACAACCCCAATCTCGTAGACATCTCAATTCGTGGCAACAATCTTCACACCTTGGATGCCATTCAATTTCCGCTTGACACGTTGCAGCGTCTCATGCTGGCAGACAATCCCCTGGTTTGTAACTGCTCCCTGCTCTGGCTTTGGAGACTTGCGACAGAAAATGAAGTCGCCCATCCCTCAGATAGTGTCGCCAATGGCTTCCGTTCCAACCATAACCTAGTCGTTGACCGAGATGACATCGCTTGCTTCATTGAAGACGATAACATGAAGGTAAAAAGGTCACTGCACAAAATGTCGGAGAACGAGATAAATTGCCCGGCGCACTTGATTACGATAATTAGCAGCATATTGACGGTGCTGCTTGTGTTTATCGTAATTGTAAGCATGTTGTACTACATGAAGGTAGCGAAACGCAGAAAACACGTGGTCGAAGAGGCGAAAAATGTGTGCAATGAACGAATTGTGCCGCAAAAGATCGATCGAGTCGAGTTGGAACGATATTTGGCGTCGCAGGCAATTGCGAACGATTATCATGCACTGCGACCATGGGAGGTCCCCATCAAAGATGCCGTCAAATACAATGAAATAAGCGATCCCAATGACCATTACGAGCACTTTGAATACTACGATCATAAACGAACGTTGCACAAGCCGCACGTCGTGTACGTATGACTTAAATCTTAGCTATATAATTATTATAATTATAACAATTACAACTCAAACAATAATTAAATGAAATGGTAGTTATAAAAAAAAAATGTATATGATATATATTTGAGACAGAAATGAAGATGAAGAAGAAGAAAAAGCAGAAAAAAAAACATTTAGATAAGAAAATTGAATTGAAATTTATATAAAATATAACATTAATATAAAGATAACATGAAAAAAGCAAGGGACTTATGCAATCTTTAATTAATATATTTCAAAAAATGACAAAAATTGCCATAAAATTTCATTACACAACTTTGTTCGTTACGAAAAACATGAAATTTATGTTACAAAATAATGTTAAAAATTTGTTATTTCTTTCATTCGTACGCACATCTGTACTTACAACGTGATATTTTTATTGTTTTCTCTGTAAATATACTTTTTAAGCAAGAAGAATCAAAATTTAAAACAACAATAAAGCTTGTACATGTGAAAACAAGAACAAATAATTAATGAAAATATTTAATTGATTTTATTTATTTTCCTCTTTTTAAATTATAAATTCAATGAAAAAAGGATAATTATAAAAAAGGCTTTATTTTTCA
The DNA here is from genome assembly GCF_036172545.1 of Culicoides brevitarsis. Classification (NCBI taxonomy): domain Eukaryota; kingdom Metazoa; phylum Arthropoda; class Insecta; order Diptera; family Ceratopogonidae; genus Culicoides; species Culicoides brevitarsis. Next base: position 10,662,143 of record NC_087085.1, read on the forward strand.
AACAAATATTGATATATTATTTAATACATACTTAACATATATGTTCTCTTATTTTATAATTTAAATCATCGAAAAATATAATTTATTGATGGATTCCTAAAAGTAAATTAAATTTTATCAATTTTTCATCATTATTACTTTATTATTATTTTGTATTGTAAATATATATAATTAAAATTAAAAAAAAAAGTTGTATAAAATTATAACACAAAAAATAAATTAAAACTGTCATAGATAGAAAAAGATAATAATAAATCGCGTTTAACAGGTAAATATTTCAAAATAGAAAAAAAAATAATTTTCTAAAATATATTAATAAAATAAAATAAATAAATAAATATTATTTTCTAAGAAATAAAATATAAATACAAAATAAACAAAAAAAAATGTTCAGCAATATAAAAGATAAGTTATATTTTGTATAATATTAAAAAACAAATAATTATTTAAATTAAAATAAACATTAAAAAAAATAGAAATAATTTAAACAATAATTAATTATTATTATAATTATGTATAAAGTATCGGGAAGAAAATTAAAATAAAATAAATAAACAAAACAATTTAAAATAAAATTTTATTTATTTTTTTAATATCTCTCATGTATAATAGACTTGTTATAAGTAAGTATAATAATAAAAATAAAAAATAATCATAAATGCGTAATAATGCACAGAAGCACAACTTTAAAGCGTCTAACGATAAAAATATATAGTAATAGGTTAAAACCATCATATATATTGTGACAATCGGTTTTATTTATCAAATATAAAAGTTTTACGATGTGTGTGCGTTCTTATGTTTATTATTGTTTATACGAGCATTCACGAGATTAAAAAAGAATAAAATGTGTAGGAGCATTTTCATCACCGACATTAAAACCAATTCGTCTCACATTGTATTTTTTTTTATTTTGATCTACTGAATGCCATTTAAATCAAATTTTAATCTTTGAAAAGTACTTAACTTAACTTTTGAAATTTTTCAACAACATCAAACACTTTTTTTTTTCTTTTTGAGTTAATTTTGTGTCTCATACTTTTTATTTAATGCACACATGAAAAAAAAGATTTATGTTGGTGTCATTCCCATATAAGTATCAGAAGTAGAAAGGCACGCATAAACTTTTTTTTTATTATTTTCATCTCTCGTTGCTTTAAAATCGTTATTATTATTAGCGGTTGACTTAATTTGTTTTATGACTCAATTTTTTACAATTTTTGTGTTAAAATTTTCAGACTATGCCCTCATCTTACGCCTTTTTTTGCCTTGCTCGCCTTTATTATCGTCATTATTGCCATCGTTCATAATTATTACAACAACTTGTGTGTGTGTGTGAGTAACTAAAGAAGCGTTTAGTCATCCATCGTTATTTATGACTGACTGTTGTGCATGATGATAAAATAAACGAGAAAAAAACTCAAATAAAATTGAATTGTGGTCGCAGAAAGGAGAGTTTTATTACATTTTTTTTTTCGCAACAACACTGAGATAATGCGAATGTAGATAGAATGGGAAAAAATGTAATAATAAAATTTGTTTAAAGAAGCGCAAGAGAGGAGCAAGGAAAAAATTATGATTATTAATTTACTTTTTTTTTATTATTACGTTTAAATGAGGAATATCTATAAAAAAAATTATAACAAAATGAAATGTCGCTCTGCGTAAATTATGTCGCCTCTGAGCGTGGCCTCAATCCATAAGCAATTAAGGGTAATGATATTTTTTTACATGAATTTTTTTTATTTATTAAAAACTCTTGTAAAAACTTATTAACTTCAATTAAAAAGTTGGAGCGACAAACTTTGAAGTCGTCCCTCAATTATTATAATTTTTTGTTACGCTACTGTCTTTGTAAGCAGGTGCTGCAAAGTCTTAAAAATGTTTCTTTTTAATATTTTGTGATTTTTTTTTACATAAATTTTATTTTAAAAAAATTTACTTAATATCGCTCTTTATGAAAATATAATAATATTTACAAAAATTTAAAAAAAATAATTTTAGATATAAAAATTTTTTATATATATTTTTTTTTTTGTTTTTAAGATTTATTTTTTTTAATTAATCAGTTTTAATTTAATTTTAATAATATTTATTTATTTTAAATAAGGTATTATTTTTAATTTATTTTTTTTTCAATAATTGAATTTTGAATTTATTTTTTTATTTTAATTTTACTGTTTTTTAAATAAATAAATTTTAATTTAATTGAATATTAAAATAAAAAAATGATAAATTTAAAATTCAATTATTGAAAAAAAAAATAAATTAAAAATAATACCTATAATTAAAAAAAAATAAATATTATAAAAATTAATTAATATTCAATTAATTAAAATAAATTAAATTAATATTTAATGAATATTTTAAAATAATTTATTATTTTTTTATTTATTTATTTAGTTTTTTTTTGTAAAACATTACAATTCATTTTACAAAAATAATTTAAAAATAACAATTAATTAATTTTTAATTTTATTTAATTAAAAAAAAAACAAAATAGTTTAGGAATTTTAAATTAAAAATTTTAATGACTTAAATTTTAATTAAAAAAAAAAAAACATTAAATTTGTGTCACTAAGTCACGAGTTCTTTTTATCACAGCTGCATGAAAATAAATCGTTACTCACGAAATTTTTATCAAAACAAAAAAATTAAATATAAATTACGAACTTTTTTTCAGATGATCAATAGTTACACTTTGCGACTTCAAAATGAAGCTTCTTTTTATTATTGGAGCAGTTTTGTGCTTATTTTGCGGATCTGAAGCTGTTTTACAAAATTTGCCTGTAAATGGAGTCCTTAATAATGTGGATTTGCTTAAAATTGCAAATTGCGTGAAATTATTGGATTCAATTTTAGACCTTCCATTGTTAAATTTGCTTTTCAGTAGATCAAAGTTTACAAAAGATGATCGATTACAATTTTGTTTACGGGAAACAAAAAAAATCGAAAAAATCAATGAGAATTCGAAGAAAAATGGACACGGATACAAAACCGAAACTAATGCGAATGTATTTTTCGATCCTAAAGAGCAAAAAAAGCGCACTGGATTCCGACCTCATGACAAAAAACCAAAAAAGATGAGACGTTCGTTGGAAAGCGAGTTGGAAAAAACGTTGCAACCTCCTTTTTACGACGATAATTATGAAGAATGGGACTACATGAGAGTTTCTCGGTGAGACTTCCTTCTGTTATGTCTAAAAAATTGTATGAAAATTAATAATTTAAATAAAATTTAAACGAAAAGAAATACAAAATCTGTTCCGAAAACGGTAAACATCAGTTACCAACAAAATCTTGGACCTGCTGATGATCAAGGACTCTGTGCCTGTTGTTACGCCTACACTTCCACGGCATTAGTAGCGAATTTCCTCTACATGACGAACAAACAAAAATATTCCTTGTCCGAACAAGAGCTCGTTGATTGCAGTGCTCGTCCCAAATTTCCCGAATTATCAAATATGGGTTGCGAATATGGCCATTTTGATGAGTGTGCGATCTATTTAAATGTAAGTTCTCACAAATTTCTCCTTTTTTTGCCTTAAAAACTTCAATTTTCAGGACAAGCGTGGAATTAACCTCAAAGCAGATTATCCTTACGTGGGTTATGAACAGTCCTCGTGTCAAGCTGTGGAAAAGAAAAAAGTTTTAAAAGATTATTTCGTCGAGTATGTCCCGTTAGACTCGGAATATGAAGCTTACCAAGCACTTGCGAAGGGAAATCTCGTCGCTACAGCCGTTTGTGCCAACGATCATGTCCGTTACTACAAAAGTGGCGTTTTGAATGGACCTGCCTGCGAGTGTTCCGACGATTGCCCGAATCATGCAGTGGTAATTGTGGGCTTGGGTTACGATACGAAGCTCGGAATGCATTATTGGACTGTGCGAAATAGCTGGGGAACGACATACGGCGACAATGGACACTTTAAAATTCGAGCCTTTTCCAATTGTGCGTGCATCGGATGGGATTTGGGACATTTTAAGTTCACAAAAAGAGCTTGAATGAGTTTTTTCTGTAAAGATATGAAGAAAAAATATACCGACCATAAGGTTTATGCCCTATGGGCGAAAAAGGGGTCAGATTGATCAAGGCCCCTGATCCCTTAAGGGATCAATCTGACCCCTTTTTCGCCCATAGGGTGCATAAAATATTATGTAAAGGAATTTATAATCCATACCTTTCTATTCTTTTCGCAAAATTGGCAGTTGCTGGTAAGAGAATCCAATTTTTCGACCGTTTTCATGTCCGGTTATCAAGTCGACTCATATAGCAAACCTGTAAAAATGTAAAAATTAATATTTTCGTGGTAAAAAAAAAAAATTTTAGAATGATGATATTTTCTCAATGAATTAAATGCAAAAATTTTTAACTTAAACCATCATTAAAAGGTAAAAATTTTAAATCGTCACAAAAAATTTGAAAGTTTTTTTTTAAATATTATCTCTAAAATCCTATATTTGCATCAAACAGAAAAAATTAAATTAATTTTTATTTTTGTAAAATATAAGAAACGCTAAACATGTCTAAAAATTTAAAATATTAATTAAATTTTAAAAATTCCAAAATTAAATTTTTTCATTTTTATTTCTTAAATTTTCATTTTTTTAAAGAGACAAATTTATTTATGAAACTTTTACATTTGTTTCATTTTAAGCATTTATTTGTTTGTCGAAATGAAATCTGTATATTTTTCAATTTTTTTTAATTTTTTTAATTCAATTAATTTTAAAAAAATTATTTTTGTATAGATAGAAACAAAAAAAATGTCTCAAAATCTAAAATAAAATTTTTATTCTTTAATTTTTGTTCCAATTAAAATTTGAATTTTTGAGTTTTTTGTATTTTTATTATTTTAACAAAACAAATTTATATATAAAATTTTAATATTTTTTCATATTTTTTAATAAAAAAAATAATTAATTAATAATTTTATTTTTTTTTTGCAAATATTAATTTTTATGTCTCAAAAAAAATTTTTTTTTATAATTTAATTTTTTATGTTTCATAGTTTTGTGTGAATTTTTAGTAATTTATTTAAATTATTTGATTTTGAAAAAAATATTTTTAATTATGAATTTAAAAAAAAAATATATAAATTTTACATTCTTGTATTTTTTTTAGGAATCAATTCCAAATAATCGAATCTCAAACATTAAAATTTAAAATCTCCATTGCTGGCTAGATAGGCACAGTAATAATCGTTATATACTTAATAGATGAAATAAGTTACGAGGTACCATAACAGCACCTTGCCTGAATAATTTCTCTGCTCCTTAAACACCTGTTACAATGTTACCTTTACGATGAAGTGAAGAAAAAAAAAATGCTTCAATTGAATAGTCGATGTACACACCAACACTTTATAAAACATAAATCATCCGAGAAATCCGAATATCGTGCCAATAATACCGAAAGAAACACTCTTGGAACAACTTTTTGCAGCAGGTATGGCAGCAACACCCCGACACCGACTCCTTGTTATAATAAAATTATGAAGCTTATTTTCCTGCAAAGTATGAAATAATAAAAAGCACATGATCATGCAACTTGGATATACTTTTAACAGGTAAAGTACAATAAAAACACGAAAATGCCATAAAATGCACATAAACTATATTTTCTTACAACTTATTTTTCTGCACTTTTCTTCGGCAGTGCAATATATAATTTTTATCGTCTTTTTATATTATTTTGATTGCAATTCGATATGGCGAAAAAAATATTAAAAAATCTAAATTTAATATTCACTTGACTGACTGACGTTTATTTTTTTTACAAAGAAAAAAATTAAAATAAATGTCTTAATTTATATAAATTAATAAACTAAAAGAATGAAGCAGCAAAAAAGATTCGCAAATTAGGGGAACGTCTATCATTGTTAGCGAAAGCGAATAAAAAAATAGAACAATGCACTTTTTCCTCCTCATTTAGTTAGTTAGTTAGGTAATTTGCTGCCTTAACGAGATGCAATTAAGCGAGAAAAGGGAAAATAGAATTCAGTTTTAATCAAATAATCTCACATGAATACTAAATAAGATACAAACAAAAAACATTTCTATTTTTTTTCTCATCCTGAATAATTTTTTGTCTTATTTTTTTGCAGAACTAAATATTTTCACAGTTTTTCTCGCAGGTAAGAGTTTCACATATAAAACGGTGTTGCTGACAGGCATAAAATGATTTATGGACTGTAATGAAAATTTATTGTTAAATACAGTGTTTAACAATATTTTAGTAGCAACTGCGGATAAATATCAACGTGGTGTTTGCCTCTGTGCAAAGTACATGATTTGATAAGTAAATTCTGATCTAGTTGTGTGTTTGTCTTTGGAATTAGATTAATATAACACGGTGACAGCGGTGTCGTGGTATTGCATGCGAAAGTAACAAATGGGAAAAATTGGATGAGGTTACCAACGAACTTAGCGGTGAGTTTCTTGTAAAACTTTTAACCTCATTTCATATGTCAAATCTTGCTCCAAATGGATAAAATTTGTCAGAGGGCTCTAATTTATCATTTTTAATCATTTTCTCACTCAAAACTGCCAAAAAATTGAAACTGAAAAAAAATTTTTTCTTTGACATAGTTTTGTTTTGAAAACTAAATCAAGAGCAAAAAAACTTTGTCAAAGCCAATTTTGTCAAATCTTGCTCCAAATGGTTAAAAATTTGTCAGAGGGCTCTAATTTATCATTTTTAATCATTTTCTAACTCAAAACTGCCAAAAAATTGAAACTGAAAAAAATTTTTTCTTTGACATAGTTTTGTTTTGAAAACTAAATCAAGAGCAAAAAAAACTGTGTCAAAGCCATTTTTGTCAAATCTTGCTCCAAATGGTTAAAAATTTGTCAGAGGGCTCTAATTTAACATTTTTAATCATTTTGTAACTCAAAACTGCCAAAAAATTGAAACTGAAAAAATTTTTTTTCTTTGACATAGTTTTGTTTTAAAAACTAAATCAAGAGCAAAAAAACTGTGTCAAAAACTGTGTCAAAGCTATTTTTGTCAAATCTTGCTCCAAATGGATAAAAATTTGTCAGAGGGCTCTAATTTATCATTTTTAATCATTTTATAACTCAAAACTGCCAAAAAATTGAAACTGAAAAAATTTTTTTTCTTTGACATAGTTTTGTTTTGAAAACTAAATCAAGAGCAAAAAAACTATGTCAAAAACTGTGTCAAAGCAATTTTTGTCAAATCTTGCACCAAATGGATAAAAATTTGTCAGAGGGCTTTAATTTATCATTTTTAATCATTTTGTAACTCAAAACTGCCAAAAAATTGAAACTGAAAAAATTTTTTTTCTTTGACATAGTTTTGTTTTAAAAACTAAATCAAGAGCAAAAAAACTGTGTCAAAGCTATTTTTGTCAAATCTTGCTCCAAATGAATAAAAATTTGTCAGAGGGCTCTAATTTAACATTTTTAATCATTTTGTAACTCAAAACTGCCAAAAAATTGAAACTGAAAAAAATTTTTTTCTTTGACATAGTTTTGTTTTAAAAACTAAATCAAGAGCAAAAAACTGTGTCAAAAACTGTGTCAAAGCTATTTTTGTCAAATCTTGCTCCAAATGAATAAAAATTTGTCAGAGGGCTCTAATTTAACATTTTTAATCATTTTGTAACTCAAAACTGCCAAAAAATTGAAACTGAAAAAAATTTTTTTCTTTGACATAGTTTTGTTTTGAAAACTAAATCAAGAGCAAAAAACTGTGTCAAAAACTGTGTCAAAGCTATTTTTGTCAAATCTTGCTCCAAATGAATAAAAATTTGTCAGAGGGCTCTAATTTAACATTTTTAATCATTTTGTAACTCAAAACTGCCAAAAAATTGAAACTGAAAAAATTTTTTTTCTTTGACATAGTTTTGTTTTAAAAACTAAATCAAGAGCAAAAAAAACTGTGTCAAAGCCAATTTTGTCAAATCTTGCTCAAATGGATAAAAATTTGTCAGAGGGCTCTAATTTATCATTTTTAATCATTTTATAACTCAAAACTGCCAAAAAATTGAAACTGAAAAAAATTTTTTTCTTTGACATAGTTTTGTTTTGAAAACTAAATCAAGAGCAAAAAACTGTGTCAAAAACTGTGTCAAAAACTGTGTCAAAGCTATTTTTGTCAAATCTTGCTCCAAATGAATAAAAATTTGTCAGAGGGCTCTAATTTAACATTTTTAATCATTTTCTAACTCAAAACTGCCAAAAAATTGAAACTGAAAAAAATTTTTTTCTTTGACATAGTTTTGTTTTGAAAACTAAATCAAGAGCAAAAAAAACTGTGTCAAAGCCAATTTTGTCAAATCTTGCTCCAAATGGTTAAAAATTTGTCAGAGGGCTCTAATTTATCATTTTTAATCATTTTGTAACTCAAAACTGCCAAAAAATTGAAACTGAAAAAAAATTTTTTCTTTGACATAGTTTTGTTTTAAAAACTAAATCAAGAGTAAAAAAACTGTGTCAAAAACTGTGTCAAAGCCAATTTTGTCAAATCTTGCTCCAAATGGATAAAAATTTGTCAGAGGGCTCTAATTTATCATTTTTAATCATTTTGTAACTCAAAACTGCCAAAAAATTGAAACTGAAAAAAAATTTTTTTCTTTGACATAGTTTTGTTTTGAAAACTAAATCAAGAGCAAAAAAACTGTGTCAAAAACTGTGTCAAAAAGCTATTTTTGTCAAATCTTGCTCCAAATGGTTAAAAATTTGTCAGAGGGCTCTAATTTAACATTTTTAATCATTTTCTAACTCAAAACTGCCAAAAAATTAAAACTGAAAAAAATTTTTTTCTTTGACATAGTTTTGTTTTTCAAGAGCAAAAAAACTTGTCAAAAACTAAATTTTTGTCAAATCTTGCTCCAAATGGTTAAAAATTTGTCAGAGGGCTCTAATTTATCATTTTTAATCATTTTGTAACTCAAAACTGCCAAAAAATTGAAACTGAAAAAAAATTTTTTCTTTGACATAGTTTTGTTTTAAAAACTAAATCAAGAGCAAAAAAAACTGTGTCAAAAACTGTGTCAAAGCTATTTTTGTCAAATCTTGCTCCAAATGGTTAAAAATTTGTCAGAGGGCTCTAATTTATCATTTTTAATCATTTTGTAACTCAAAACTGCCAAAAAATTGAAACTGAAAAAAATTTTTTTCTTTGACATAGTTTTGTTTTGAAAACTAAATCAAGAGCAAAAAAAACTGTGTCAAAAACTGTGTCAAAGCTATTTTTGTCAAATCTTGCTCCAAATGGTTAAAAATTTGTCAGAGGGCTCTAATTTATCATTTTTAATCATTTTCTAACTCAAAACTGCCAAAAAATTGAAACTGAAAAAAATTTTTTTCTTTGACATAGTTTTGTTTTGAAAACTAAATCAAGAGCAAAAAAACTGTGTCAAAAACTGTGTCAAAGCTATTTTTGTCAAATCTTGCTCCAAATGGTTAAAAATTTGTCAGAGGGCTCTAATTTATCATTTTTAATCATTTTGTAACTCAAAACTGCCAAAAAATTGAAACTGAAAAAAATTTTTTTCTTTGACATAGTTTTGTTTTAAAAACTAAATCAAGAGCAAAAAAACTGTGTCAAAAACTGTGTCAAAGCTATTTTTGTCAAATCTTGCTCCAAATGGTTAAAAATGTCAGAGGGCTCTAATTTATCATTTTTAATCATTTTGTAACTCAAAACTGCCAAAAAATTGAAACTGAAAAAAAATTTTTTCTTTGACATAGTTTTGTTTTGAAAACTAAATCAAGAGCAAAAAAAACTGTGTCAAAAACTGTGTCAAAGCTATTTTTGTCAAATCTTGCTCCAAATGGTTAAAAATTTGTCAGAGGGCTCTAATTTATCATTTTTAATCATTTTGTAACTCAAAACTGCCAAAAAATTGAAACTGAAAAAAATTTTTTTCTTTGACATAGTTTTGTTTTGAAAACTAAATCAAGAGCAAAAAAACTGTGTCAAAAACTGTGTCAAAGCCAATTTTGTCAAATCTTGCTCCAAATGGTTAAAAATTTGTCAGAGGGCTCTAATTTAACATTTTTAATCATTTTCTAACTCAAAACTGCCAAAAAATTGAAACTGAAAAAAAAATTTTTCTTTGACATAGTTTTGTTTTGAAAACTAAATCAAGAGCAAAAAAAAACTGTGTCAAAGCCAATTTTGTCAAATCTTGCTCCAAATGGTTAAAAATTTGTCAGAGGGCTCTAATTTATCATTTTTAATCATTTTCTAACTCAAAACTGCCAAAAAATTGAAACTGAAAAAAATTTTTTTCTTTGACATAGTTTTGTTTTGAAAACTAAATCAAGAGCAAAAAAACTGTGTCAAAAACTGTGTCAAAGCAATTTTTGTCAAATCTTGCTCCAAATGTTTAAAAATTTGTCAGAGGGCTCTAATTTATCATTTTTAATCATTTTGTAACTCAAAACTGCCAAAAAATTGAAACTGAAAAAAAATTTTTTCTTTGACATAGTTTTGTTTTGAAAACTAAATCAAGAGCAAAAAAACTGTGTCAAAAACTGTGTCAAAGCTATTTTTGTCAAATCTTGCTCCAAATGAATAAAAATTTGTCAGAGGGCTCTAATTTATCATTTTTAATCATTTTGTAACTCAAAACTGCCAAAAAATTGAAACTGAAAAAAATTTTTTTCTTTGACATAGTTTTGTTTTGAAAACTAAATCAAGAGCAAAAAAACTGTGTCAAAAACTGTGTCAAAGCTATTTTTGTCAAATCTTGCTCCAAATGAATAAAAATTTGTCAGAGGGCTCTAATTTATCATTTTTAATTATTTTCTAACTCAAAACTGCCAAAAAATTGAAACTGAAAAAAAAATTTTTTCTTTGACATAGTTTTGTTTTAAAAACTAAATCAAGAGCAAAAAAACTGTGTCAAAGCTATTTTTGTCAAATCTTGCTCCAAATGAATAAAAATTTGTCAGAGGGCTCTAATTTATCATTTTTAATCATTTTCTAACTTAAAACTGCAAAAAAATTGAAACTGAAAAAAAATTTTTTTCTTTGACATAGTTTTGTTTTGAAAACTAAATCAAGAGCAAAAAAAACTGTGTCAAAAACTGTGTCAAAGCCATTTTTGTCAAATCTTGCTCCAAATGGTTAAAAATTTGTCAGAGGGCTCTTATTTATCATTTTTAATCATTTTGCAACTCAAAACTGCCTGACTCTGATAGACTGCGATAGAAACACATATTGACTTTGAAGGTCATTTGAAGGACAAATTGCAGAAAAATACTTTAAACATATACAAATTATCAATATTTTCGGACTCAAGTTTGTTCAAATGATAAATAAACAAAATTTATCGACTCTAAGCCCTATTTGAAGTTAAAAAGAAATCTAAATATCAACAATTTCAAGTAAAAATTATAAATTGAACAAAATTATTAATTTCAAACCTAATTAGAAGCTCAAAAAAGAACCAAATCGTCACTCAGTTCGTTAAAACTTTTCTTTCTCCGATCATAAATACTCTTAGCAAACTCTCTCCATAATGTTTCATTTTAAAAACAAAAGCTTACCTTCAACGTACTCCCGTTGCGGGGCACACACAAACGCTCTTCGGATGATTTAGAGCAGAAAAATATTGGTTTTTATCCGGAGAATTATGTGAACTCATTCTCCAAGCATTTCACTTTGCAGCAACGACGACGATGGCGCGGTAGATAGAGATAACAAAGTCGAAGTAAGAACAATATCGTCGGAAGTACGACCGATTTAACAAGATACCCAAGCGTCACAAGGCGAAGAAAGGTGAGGGAGGACACACATGCCGATTCACGATTAAGATTTATTACACAAATGTGCCGGACAGTGCGTCCTTTTTCATGAGCGAATTTTGTCTCAAAGTCAAAATTTTTGCTCAACTCGATTTTTTATGTTTTTCTCTCAGTTTTTCTTTGTGCGGAAAACAAAAAACGAAACATTTCTTGCACGCATCCCACACACTTGTAAGATATTTTTAACATAATATTTTCCTTTTTTTTCTGGAAAAACATTTTATTGTTTGTTAACAAACATATTTTACTGTCTATTGTTTTATTTTTCCTCTTTTTTTCTCCTTCATCAAGATTTTTTTTCTAATCCCGTTGTCTTCGTTTTTCTCGAACAAAGGTGAGATAAAAAATATTCGAAACACATGCGAGATCATTTTTCTGATTTATTTATTTCCTTTTTTTCTTGTTTTTTACGGAGCAGTAAATAAAAACGAAGCTGAGTAAACTCAGAAGTTCCTTGAGAATTAAAAAAAAATTCTGTAAACTATCATTTTTCGACCTACTTTCTAAAAGTTTTGACACTCTTTTTCTCACTGGATAAAAGCCACTTTTTTTCAATTTAGAAAAAAGCTCAGGAAAAAAATTCGTTTTGTTTTTTTATGTGAAATTTTAGCCCAAGTGACAGTTACCCATTTATTACAACTATCAAATAAACGGAGTAGCTTTCAAAAATGCATCTTCATGTTCATTAAAGTGGAAAATATGCACATTTTTTCCTCTCTGGAAACGTTGAAAGCAGGTCGAACAGGTAGACAAAGTTTTGAATTGCTATTTAAAAAATACGTTCATGCGATATTTTTATTACACCACTCGACAAAACTTTTAAAAACTCTCCTTGAAAAACGAGCCAGAAAACGAAAAAAAAAATTAACCGCCATTGAATAACAGAAAAAAAAATCCAGCAAACGTTGTTAATAAACAAACGGAAAAATTTACGACAATTTTCATGCATTTTGTGTCAATATCATTGTGACAATGTTGCTATCCGCAGTTATGATGAGGCGCAGTAAAAATAGCCCCAATCGCGACATCGGTTGATGAACAACCATAAAACAATATTTATTTTCAAGTCAAATAACAAATGACGGAGTGATTTTTTTTTGTGTTGTATTCCCAATAATAAAACAATATTCAAGCAATTGCAAATGGCAAAAAAAATTATCAGGGTTGGAAAAGTTTTTGAGTCAAAATTTAATAAAAAAACATTAAATTAAATTGACAATTAATTTAATTAAATTGATTAAAAATTTTGAAGTAAATTTTATTAATTTTTAATTAATTATTATTTTTTTATTGATTAATTAAAATTAAGATTATTAATTAAAAAATTAAATTTTGCTTTTAAAATTTTTCAATAAACTTCGAAGAATACCTAATGCTTTCGTTTTTGAGAAAAAAAATATAATAAAAATTACTTATTTTTGAATTTTCATTAAAAGCTCTAATAAATTTAAAAATATAAATTTGATAAAAAAAGGAAATTAATAAAAATATTTTTTTTAAATTAAAATTAAAAATTAGAAAAATTAAAATTTTAAATTATATTTAAAATTAAATTTGAATTTTTAAGAAAATTTTAAAAAAATATTTTTTTTTTATTAAAGTTAAAAATTAATAATTTAAAATAAAAGTCTTTTAATTATTTTTTTAAATTAAGTAAATTGTTTTTCAAAAGTATGAAATTTTAAAATAATTTTATATTTTTTAAAAATGTATCATGACTTGACAAAAGTTATGTGATTTAAATTTTAACTTAAAAAAGAATATTTTGACTTAATTACCTTACTAAGGCTCAAGTTAAAAAAAAAGCTAAAATAAGTCAAAAGTCAAATATTTTTAGATTTTTGACCCGATTTCGTGAAAAAAATATTTTTTTTTTGAAATTTTTTTAAAAAATTTTAAAAATAAGTTAGGCCGCCGAATGAAAATCAAAAATAAAGTCCGATGCCCCATTTTAAAAGTCAAAAATCCAATGGGGCAAAATAAAAAAAAAGTTAAAAATTTCATCAAAATTGTCGGCTTATTTTCATAATTTTTCAAGACATTTTCAAAAAAAATCTATAAAAAATTTTCAATTATTTTAGTTTTTGTTTTGAAAACTATATTTTAACTTTAATTTTCTTCTCTAAAAATATTTTTCATAAAATTACTGAATTTTTTTTTCAAAATTTTTTGACAGTTATTTTTTATGAAATTTTGATTTTTCAATTTTTAAGTTTAAATGATCTAAAATCAATTTTTCAAAAAAAAAAATTATTAAAAAATAACAAAAATGTTAATCAACGGTCAAAAATTGCTAAAATTCTGTCATTTTGTATGAAATTAAGTACAGTGAAAATTCTATTATAGGGCAATTCTGAGTTAGGGCATATTCTCTAATAGGGCACATCGATTTTCTATAGAATTTCAATCGAAATCTCAAATTTTGGGTTTATTTTAACTATTTTCAATGGAAAAAAGTTTCAAATTGTCTAAAATATGATAATTAAGAAAGAAAAACTTCAAAAAGTTAAAAATTTAAAAAAAAAATTAAAGAAATTCATCATTTTAAATTTTCTCAATAAAATTTTCAAATTTTTGAATAGTTTTTGATCAAAACAGTAAACATTTAGCTTAATGATCAAAAATATTTATAAATCCATCATTTCTTACGAATTTTCTTTGAAAAATGCATGAATTTCTGAATATTGATATGCCCTATTAGAGAATATATATTCTCTTATTGGTACACTTATTTTAATTTTGGGTGCCCTATGATAGAATTTTCACTGTATTTCAAATTTTTTTTATTTTCCAATTTTATTTTCAAAAATTTTGGACTTTATTTTTGATTTTCATTTGGAGCGGCCTTATTTAATTTTACTTAAGTCAAACTCAAACTTTTACTTAAGCTGATTTACATAAAAAGCTTTGAGCTCTAATTATTTTATTTTCAAAATTTTTTTTCTAAAGTCAATTATTCAAAAATTTTAACTTCTTGCTTAAACTTAATTTTAAAGATTTTATTAAAAGTTAAAAATTTTAAGTAAATTTTTTTTTTTTAATTTTTATTGATTTAATTCAAAATTTTTCAATCTCAAATTATTAAACAAAAAAAAAATTAAGTAAAACTCAAAAATTTTTCCAACCCTGGATATAAAAACAGAAAAAAAGTACAAAAATGTTCATACACGACGACGACACATTACTGCAAAACTCATAAAATCATAGCTGCTGGAAATTCAGTCGTTCAGCGAGCGTCTCTTGTACATTATTGCATTCCGTAAAATAAACATTAAGCGCCGTTCGTATCGTTTTCTACTCCACAATAATAATTGTATCGTTTTCTGGCATGACCATACATACCTGACAGTGTAATAAAAAAAATCGGGATAGAATTTTAAGGAATTTTCGTTATTATTACACGAACGTAACAATCATGTGAGCAAAAAAAAAAGTAGGATAGAAATGAACGTTATGATTGTTTATTGTTTGCAATTTAATTTTCCTTTCCATTTCTCTTTTCAGGAGCAATTTCACGAAAAAAATGCAATATCTGGTTTGTCATCTGTTTGTACTTTATTTAGCTCTAAAAACGGAGAATGGAGAGAGGTATTCATTTCACAAAAGCATGGCATTGGCATGGAATGTCCAATAAACAAACATTTTCGTTTATTATAATTGTTATTAAATATTAAATAAAGATCACGTTCTAATCATCTGCAATTAATTGTCCAGGCACACGATTCGTTACCTGAACAACATGTTGCCACTCTCGACCAACTCGATGAACAACAGCAGCTTAGCACGAGGCACATAATAAGGTGATTTCTATTCAAATAAAGTGAGAGACTCGAAATTTGTATCGAATTTACTGCACTGCACGACAAAATTATATTTACTCAATGTTATAATGAATGTCCTTTGCCAGACAACATAAATTGAATCTTCCTTGATATTGAATATTATTGAATTACGGAATAATTGGAGCTCATTGTATCAAAGAGAAAATGCATCGGGTAAGTAGTTTTAATGAAAATTTCTGATTAAAATTACGAGGTGACTTCATTTTGGGACATTGCATGGGAAGATAATCATTTTCAATGAATTTATAGGGCAACGGTTTCTTGATTTGCGGTGTTTCTTGTGAATTTCAATTAATCATCGAAGATATTGGTAGACAAACTTGAGATTGGTGAGTATTGAGAATTTATTGGAAATTTGAATTAAAATTAGATTGAAATTTAATATTTCTGCTTTTCTGATTAAAATTTATATTTTTTTCTAATATTTTATAAAATATTATTTAAAATTATTTTTTTCATATATTTTCTGAAACAAATTATTCAAATTTTTTTTTTTTTTTTTTTGAAAAAAAAATTTTTTTAATCTGGAAATTCAGATAATTTTGAGAATTTAATAATAATTAAATAATTTTAATAAGATACAAAAATTGTCAATAGTATTTTAATTTAAAAAAAATTATATAAATATTAAGTAAAAATTTTTGTTTATGAACTTTTTTATCTGGTTTTTTATTTAATAATATTTTAAAATTTTATTTAATTTTATTAATAAATTTGATATTTCCATTTTTTGTCGCCTCCTTCGATTTTGTCAAAAAAATTCAGGGGGAAAAATTAAAATAAAAATTGGAGCATTTTTGACATTTTTGGGAATTTTTTTGAATAAAAAATCATTTTCAAAAATTTTAATTTTGTAATATTTTTTTAATTTTTTCTTTAATTTTGAGTTCAAATTTAAAAAAATAATATATTAGATTAATAAAATGTTAAAAAGTAACGTTTAACATCCAAAAACGTTATAAAATTACAAACAAAAAATAAAAAAAATATTAATTTTTTATTTAAAAATATTAATCATTTAAAAAATGAAGAAATTAAATTTATTCGCCTAATTGAACTTTTATTATTTTTTAATATTAATTTAGGTATATTATTTTTTACTATTTTATTTTTATTTATTTTTATTATAAATTTTATTAAAAATAAAAGAATCGGCAAAGATCGTTCATTTAAGCAAATAACTTTATTTTATTGAATTAAATTTAATTTAATTTTTTTTTTATTTAATTTAATCAATTAATGAAACTTGAATAAAATAAAGACATAGAAAAAATGAAATATAATGACTAATAAGTATTTCACAGTAAAATAAATTTTTAAAAATAAAATATTCATAAAAAATTTAAATCTGAAAATTATCAATTGGCAAAAGAAATAGAAAGCAGCTTATAATTTTCTAAAAAATAAAATATGATAGCTAATTTTACACTACCTGAGTCTAAATATTTTTAAACCCATATTTAAAACCTTTGATAAGCGATATTTCCCATTTTGCACAAAAAACTTTGCACTTGAACATTTTTCAATTACTACCAAAGTTACGGGTCGTATCCCCGGATTAACTTCCCTGGACACAGGCAGAGAAAAATAAAATATAATCAGGTTATAAAGCTTACGATAGCTAAAAAAAATTAAATAAAGAAGAAAAGTGTGTCTGGTGTGTATAGTCAAGCAAAATGATTTATATCTTCTAAATTTATAGAAAACCCATTGGATTTGTAAAAGTTACCTTATAAAAAATGGGGATTTGAAACGATTTTCCTTTTTTGGCCTGAAAGCAACACGAAGATGAAACGGCATGCCCGAAGATGTAGAAGAAGAACAAAAAGGGACACATCGAATAAAGTGATTATATAATATTATTTATGGCTTTAACGAAAAACAGTATAATCTTTTGTGATAAGGTGATAATAATAAATTTTCGCCAGACGATCATGAACGATGTTACTTTTCTCGGAGCAATGTCAGTCGGATCAATATTGTTAATTTAATTTAAAACAAATCCTTCGTAATTTGCAACAAATTTCTGCAAAATTTCACAGAAATTGAGGTAAGAGGAAAATTGAAGGCAAATGAACAAGGAGACATATTGTGAAATCAAGCATATAAAATGGGATTAATTGTTTTTCATGGAAGTGCATTTCGCAAAGGGCAAAGAAAATATGCAAATACGGCTTACCTCTGCAACGGAAAGGAGTGTGTGACGCACAACTTGATAAATTGCTTGGAAAATACACAATTTATGTGTAATTGTTCACTTACTAATAAATTTACTCGTTGTTGTTGTTGCTTTGTGGATTACCGAAAAACTAACTACAAGGAAGGATCACAAGATATTTTTTAACATTTATTCCGAAAAAGGGAGTTTTATTGAGATATTCCATGAAAAACAAACACTCTTGTCTTCAATAGGCTGTTTTCGGTATTTTAACGTATATTTTGATGCAAGTTCAACGATGCAAGCGCATGTAATTGATTGTAAAGCAGAGTAAAAAATTTGCATTTAAATTGATTTTTTTTTTGCCCATGTTGCTTCGTACATATTTTTGAGTAAAACTACAATTTCTGGACTTTCATTATTATTATCTACTTCATATTTTATAGTCAAACGCGTAAGTACAACAAAATTTATATTCAAAAAAATAATTTTTTTCTTGCATTATTTCATGCCTACAGCAATTCACCATGTTTTTGTGTTTCTTATCGTGCAGTAAAAAAATTATTATTCCAGAAAATTTCGTTTTGTTTATTTTTTGATATAAAAAATTTTTTAAAAGCTTGTCTTACTCTTTATTTTTTTTCTCCTAATAAAACAATTAAAAACTTTAGACGAGCATGCGGACGTCAATCAAGGAAGTCGTTTCCTTCATAAATTTGTTTTTATAAAAAAAAAGTTAAAGACACGCAAAAATATTTTGTAATGAGTTTACGCAAGAGAAGGAAAGTAACAAAACAGATTCATCTGTCAACTTGATAAAATGATTAATTAGATTTTCCATTTTCTTTGTGTTTGATTTAAAAATATATTTTTCATGATTATTATTTGTTTTGTTATCTCGTTACGGTTTTTATCATTTTAATATTTTTTTTCTTTTAGCAGGAATTTTACAGAATGAAAAGCGACAACAATTAAAGGACGAATGACCTGCAGATGATGATGAATTAGACAAATGGTAGCTCGGACGTTTTTAAAATGACAAATGATTACTGCATTGTTACATTTTATTTTCTGTTTTTTTTTTCAGAAAAAAAGGAAATATATTTTTTGGGTTAGAAGGAGCTTTTTTGAAGAGTTTCAGTGTCCGTAAGTTTTGAAAATTAAATTTCAAGTATAAAATTTTATATTTTTAATTTTTCATTTTTTTTTAAATTTACCTAATAAAATTTAATATTTTTTATAATTTTATTTTACAATTAATTTAATCATATTTTCATTCTTCTCAATAAAAAAGCAATTTGTTTCATAATTTTTTTTGTTACAATTTCATATATTTTTTCAAGAAAAATATGATTGTAAAAATTTTGAATTGAATTTTAAATAATTTTGATCAATACAAATTTAAAAAAAATTAAATGAAATTTAAAAAACTAATTGAATTAAATGTTTTCAAGCAAAATTTGTTCAAAATTCTATTTTTTAAATGTAATTTTTAATTTAAAAAAAATGTTTTTTTTTTTGTAAATTTAAATTTACATTAACCTTTTAACAAAAAAATAAAATAAAATAAAAATATTTTTTTAAAAAATTATTTACATTTAGAAATAAGAATTTTGAACAAGTTTTGCTTAAAAATATTTAAGTTTTTTAATATTTTATATTTTTTTTTAAATTATTATGATTAAAAATTTTATTTTTTTTAATTTAATTCAAAAATAGAAAATAAATCAATTAAATTTAAAATTAAAAAATAAAATTAAATTTATTTTTAAATTAATTAATAATAAAATATAAATATTATAATTTTTTGTTTGAATTAATTTCAAAATAGAAAAAAAAATTAATTAAATATTTAAAAATAAAAAAAATAAAAATACGCTCAAATTCTTAAAGAAAACATTGCAAACAAAAACTTTTTTAAAAAAATATTTCACTTTTAAAGTCGAGAATGGAGTGAAAAGATAAAATGAAATGGTTAATGAAAAACAAATAATGAAACGAATACATACCCCTTTTTTATTATTTCTCCGTTACACACGACGACCATTCCATTTGTGACTAACGTTTCTAACAAAACAAAAATTTAGACGGATAATGGATCTATTTTATTTTTATTAAATAGGGTCTTTAGTATGCTAATTCCATCCTGTGAAAGTCATTAATTACATTTTTGTCCTATTTTTCATTTCATCACAGAAGGTCAGCTTCAAAACTTAATTTAAATAAAGTCACAAATTCTTTTTTCAAGAGCATTTGATAAAAATCTGAACGAACTTGCAATATTTCATGTTGTCAGAATGTATCAACAAAAATAATGACAATCATATTTCTTCAGTGCAAGTTGAGTTATTATGTTACATTTGATATTTAAAGTGAACAAAAAAAGGCATTTTTTCGGTCTTTTATTATGATGTGAGGTGAAATAAATGTCATTTCCCCCCCTCGTAATTTTTTATTTTTGGCTCACTAATGTAATTAAAGCGGAGATTTTTCATGTGAGCGATTTCATTAGCGCCGGAAAATTTTAATTTGTCAACTTTCGAGACAATTCTGGCGTTTCAAGCTGATTATTGTTATTAAAAGTACATCTTTTCTCTTTTTAAGTAATGCAGCAAAGGCTCGAACAAAACAAATAACAATCAGACACAAAAACTAATGATGTCTGTCATATCTTTGCGAATGCCTGCGAGTCTTGAAACTTTTCTCTATGCTGCATCATTGTTGGAATATTGTGAAAGGAACGAACAAAAGTTTTTGCAAGCACGACAAAAGACAAACAAACTAAAACTCAAACAAAATCAAAGAAATCTATTCAAAAATCCTTTTATATTGTTTCAATTTTGTGAACATATACCGAGACAGACGCTACCTTTTCTTCTTTTCAAACTACTACTCTTCAGTTTTACGTGAAAGTAATTTTCCTCGACAAACACACACACACACAGTTTATTGTCCGGATACGGCAAAAACCATAAACACATCATTGTGGTCGGCGTCGTCGTCTTCGTCTTCGAAAATAATGAAGGACCAGCAAAATGATACGAAACATAAATATTTGAACTGCTATTCCTTCTAAATATTTAGTAGTTGGTAAATTATAAAATAAACTTGTCTTGTTATTGCAAGTACCTCCTTCACACACATGATTGTAAACATTGGTTGCGATACACTTATGAAAAACATAAATAAATAATGATGGCACGGAACTAAACAAACCTGATGTTGACGATGACGATGATGATGAAAGGAATTATCACTATGGAATTTACACTATCTCTTATCACACATCATTGAGAATTTTGTCGTCGTTGTCAGAGAGCTGCTGTTTATGATGTCGTCTAGCTTACAGGTAAACAAAGCTTGTCGCTGAGACTATGCTCAAGGAGATAATGAGAATGAATGGAAGGAGACGTTGACTTTGTTTGGAAAGCGAAAATATGTCGGGTTGTTATAAAAAACCTTAAGAGAAAAATCTTTAGCCATGCTGTTGATCAAAAAATTCATGCAACGAAGGTAAGTTTCATCCGAAATGAGCTTTATAATGTATTTTTTTTCTTTTTCAGAATTTTCATATCACCCAGAATTTTCAAATGGCATAAATAAACCTAAACTAATCGAAAAAACTTAAATTAAAAATTCTAGAACGAGTTTTTGAGATTTTAGACATTTTTTAGTGGATTTGGGGGTTTTCAAGTACCTCTTTGGCATACCAACCCGAACTAAAATTTGGTAAAAACGCTGATCATCATGAAATTTCGATCAATGAACAACATTCAGTGTGGTACGACGGTGTCAGACTTTTTAATGAAATGTCGAAACAATATAAAACAGACTGTGATAGTATTCAAGAATTTAAAAGAAACGCTCTGAATTACGTGAAAAGTGCAATAAATGTGAACGTTTAAAAGTATGCCTGCCCAAATCATCGCAAGATGGACTTGACATCTACAACAACAACAACATTCTAGAATTTTACAAAATTAAAGTTTTTTGGACTTCTGTAGGCCTAACTAACACAAAACCATCAAAAAATCTCTTGCTATAAATTTTTTGAACCTTGTTCAATATTGCTCTACAAATTACAAAAAGGACGACTTTTGGATGGCTCATTAATGAAACCATTTAATATTTGGAGGATAAAGAAAGAAATCTATCAAATCATGTGAATTCATTTGTACTTTGCAGATTTTCAAGAAGAACTAAAGAGTTACTTAATATGAATGTCAAACAAATCAGAGAATTCATTGCTTTCCTTACAGGTCATAAAAGATTGAACAAAGATGAATGCAGAATTTGCTTTAAAGCAGAAGAAACAGTACTGAACACAAAACTCATTTTATTACAAAGGATTAAACGAATACAACAAAATGAAACGAGTAGTAATATCATTGACCGATAATCGAAAGCTTTCAGATGATCTAAAAATATACGTTAAAAATAATTACTCATCATATTGAAATGCTATCTGACATGATTTTTTGAACTTTAAAAAAAACTTTCAATTTTCTTCTTTCTGAACTTTTCGAAAAAATTTTAAAATCTTTAAATTAAGCTTAATTTTGAAAAAATTATTACAAAAGTCAATATTTTCTTGCTTTTTTAAATTCTAAGTCAAGCTTGTATGATTTAAATCAAAGATTTGAAAATCAAAATCAAATCTTGATCTGATGCCTCAAATCAAATCAAAAAAGATTTGATTTGCAAATCAATCAAAAATTTTTCAAAACTGAAATTTTTTGATTTGATTTGATTTGAAAATTGATTTAAATCAAAATTTAAAAAAAATCTCTTAAAGTCTCTTAAAAAAATCAAATCACTTTTTTGATTCTTAATTATGATTTAAATCATACAAGCCTGCTCTAAGTGAAAAGTGTTCAATTTTGTAAACAACCTCTTAATTTTCAAAATTTAAAAAAAACTCATATTTTTAGAAAATGTCTAATTAGTAGTTTGAAATCTTTTTTAAGACATTTCCCATACTTAATTAAAAGTATCTTCGAAAAATATTTTCGATTATTGTTTTAACCTCATTGAACTTGAATGAAGGTAACTCACCTATTGACTTTCTGAATAACTCTTTTGGTGAAAACACTTATTTTTTTTTATCAAATATTCTTGAATGATCTCATGGAAAAAACTGATAAAAATAACACGCAAAAACACGATTTACGTAAATGGATTGTATCAAAAACAACGATTGACGCACAAAAAGCCCAATTGTGTCAACGAAAAACGTAGAGACCTTCAAAAATACTTTTCATCTGAATCAACAAACTAGCGATTCTTTTGGAATTTTTTCATGAAAACATGTCACACGCGTCACAAAAAAAAATGATTTTTCGATATGAAAATAATTTTTCTTTTGTTATATTTCATGGAATTAATTTAAATTTAAAAAAAAAGTGTCAAAACTTCGCGTTGTTTCTATGTGATGGAAATCAAACAGTTAAAAAAAAATATAGCGTCAAGTCAAGGACAAACTTTGCAGTTGTCTAAATATTTGAAAATATTAGAGCAGCAAGAAATTTTTAGATATAAAACGAGAGTCTTAACGAGATTAAATCAGTCTTACTTTTAATTTGAAAAAGTGAAGTCAATTCGAAAAATTAAAAAAAAATGAAATTCTTAGCGATTATTGGTGCGATCGCCTTGTGCTCGGGAGTTTTCGCAGGCCCGCTCGAAAAACCAGAGAGTCGAGTGATGTTGTATACTGATCCTGGATATGTGAATTATACCAATACAGTGGCTAGCTTTGCAACTATTCAAACGACATCTTGGTCCTTTATGTACACCAATGCTGTAGTTGCAGTCTTCCCGTTTGAGGTTTTAATACTCCCTCCAACCTTCACGTACTATTCAACAGTTTCAACAAACATTGTTGCACAATGTAACATTATAACGACTGGACTTCACCTTGCACCTTCGAAGGATGGCATTACTATGATTGATCAAGCTATGACTTCCATCGTAAATATTGTAATGCAGGGTCAATTGCATGTTGCTATGACAAATCCTGAAGCAGCTAAAGCAATGGAAGAGCAAATTACAGCTATGCAAAAACTTCAAGTGGAAATTATCAAGGAATTGACAGCTTGTTCAGCTGGTTCGATATTTGCGATCATAGCCTCTCCGTGCACTCACACAGTTATGTACAAAATCAGCGCATTTTTGATGATGTCACAGACTGTTACAAACTATTCCTATACTACATGGTCTCATGATGTCATTTATGGTCCACCCGCACCTGCAAATTCGACAACGACAACTACGACAACGACACCATCAACTACGGTAAGTTATCACTTGTGTGAATAGACAAAATGTGTGAATTAACTTTGTTTTTAATTATTTAGACAAGCTCATCAACAACTTCTTCAACTTCGACCACGTCATCAACAACTTCCAGCTCTACATCGACTACATCAACTACGACAGTAAGTTCAATTTAAAATAAAAAAAATTAGAGCATTTGTAATTTTTTTAACCAATTTCCATTTTTAGCCTACTACGACAACAACTTCTTCGACTACATCGACAACTACTGTAAGTTCAATTTAAAATACAAAAAAAATAATTTTTGTAATTTTTTTAATCAATTTCTATTTTTAGCCTACAACGACTACAACTTCTTCAACTACATCGACAACTACTGTAAGTTGAATTCCAAATAAGAAAAAACATAAAAAATGAAGTTTTCAACTTTTAAAACAAATTTATATTGAGAAAAGGGAAAAAACAAACTATAATGTATGAAACAAGCTCTTCAAGAGAGATAGACCTTTCATATTATGAATTTCTCAATGAGCTCGTCAAACTTTAAGGATCAAAATTAATATATACCCCTGACCAAAATGATATATATTTTGGGCAACAATTTTCAATCAAATCAATCAGGGGTATATATTATTCTTGATCCTAAAAGTCTGACGAGCTCAGTGAGAAATTCATAATATGATTTATCTCTGTCTCTCTTAAAGAACTTGTTTCATACCTTATATTAATACGTTACATACAACTAATTAATAACAATTAATTTCTTTTTTTAGCCTACAACTACTACAACAACAACTACTCCAACCACGGTAAGAAATATTTGCTAAACTATTAGTAATAATTTTTTAAAATTTTATAAATTTTTAGACCACGACTTCTTCTACTACTTCTACAACTACGACAACCCCGACAACTGTAAGTTTTGTTTTTTGAACATTCTAAAGAGTATGAAATGATTTTTATCAATTTATAGACAACAACTACTACTACGACTCCTGCTCCTGCTGCAGCACGAAGATAAAGCCCATATTTACTTTTGAAAAATGCTATAATGCTTTTTTGAATTCCAATGTAAATAAAGAAAAAATAATCCTTAAAAAATTTAATGTTTTTTTTACTTTTGAGGTTATAACACAAAGATGTTTTTTCAGCATGAAAACAAATCGTAATTTTTTTTCGTAATTAGGCCGCTCCAAATTTTTTTTAAACTTTTTGTCCCATGCCCCATTTCAAAAGTCGAAAATCCAATGGGGCAAAATAAAAAAAAAAGTTGAAAATTTCATCAAAATTGATCGTTTTTTGGTCTTTTTTAATATTTTTTCAAAGAATATTCTAAAATTTTTTAAAAAAATTCCAATTATTAAGAATTTTTGTATTAAAAATCGTATTTTAACATGAATTTTCTTCTTTGAATTTTTTTTCAAAAAAAATTACTTTTCAAACTTTTTTGACAGTTATTTTTATGAAATTTTTTTATTTAAATTTTTACCTTGAAATACTTTGAGATTAATTTTAAATTATCAAACCTCTACTACCATAAAACTACCATAAAAATAACTCAAATATTCATTATTGATTAAAAATTGTTAAAATTTTGTCATTTTGTATGAAAAAGTATTTCAAAACTTTTTTTTTATTTTCTTGCCCCCCCCCCATTTTGAAAAAAAGTTTTTGGGACAAAAAGTTCGAAAAAAATTTGGAGCGGCCTTATTACATTTATTACAACAATTGCAAACTTCATTCACAAATTGCAGGCTTGTATAATCTAGATCAAAATCAAAAAATTATTTGATCTTTTTAGAGGCGACAGATCAGATCATGATTTGATTTGCAAATCTAATCAAAAAATTTTTAACCCTTAACTTTTTTTGATTTGACATGATCTAAAAATTGATTTAAATCAAAATTAGATCAGATCAAATCCAAAATTTTTAAAAAATTTTTGGCTTCAATTTTTTGTGTATTTTTTTTTTTTTTTTTTGATTCGATCTGATCTAATTTTGATCTAAATCAATTTTTAGATCAAACCAAAAAAAATTAGTTAAGGGTTGAAAATTTTTTGATTGGATTTGCAAATCAGATCAAAAACCAAATCTTGTGATTTGTAAGTTTTAAAATATCTCATTTTGAAAAAAATGTGGAAGAAACCAAAAAAATATTTCCTGAATTCGTAAATAACAGAACGTAACAGATGTATGACGACAGCGCAACTGTATCAACGATAAACACAAAATTTCTTCGTACTGATCTTCGTACTGACTGAATTTGCGTCAATTATGTCGGCAATTGGAACAATATTCATCACAAATAAAAACCATTGGTCAGATCTTTTGGATATAAAAGGGTTTGTTCATCGTGAATTATTCAGTCTGATATTCACAGTTGAATCGAAAACCTGAAATTAATCAATAACTTTACAAAATGAAGTTTTTAGTGATTTTTAGTGCGATCGCCTTGTGCTCGGGAGTTTTTGCCGCCCCGTTTGAAAAACCAGAAAGTCGAATGATTTTGTATACTGATGCTGGATATGTGAATTATACCAATACAGTGGCTAGCTTTGGAACTATTCAAGTGACATCTTGGACGTTTGCTTACAACAATGCTTTATACGCAGTCTACCCCATGGGTACTTTATCTCCCGCTCCAAGCTTTACGTACTATTTCACAATCTCATGGGATATTATAAATCAATGTAACTTCATAACGAATGGTCTTAATATGGTTCCTGCTACAAGCGGAATTGCTGTGATCGATCAAGCCATGACTACCATCGTGAATTATTGCATTCAGGGACAAGCTTATTGCGGTGCAACACGTCCCTCGAAAGCTGCGGAAATTCAAATCCACATCATAGAAATGCAAGAACTTCAAAGGACAATTATTTATGAGCTGAAAGCGTGCTCTGATGGTTCCTTTACTTCGATTCACTATTCTTCATGCACTGATTCCATCATGTACAAGATCAGTGCGTTTTTGATGATTGCACAAAGAATTACAACCATTTCCATTACAAGTTGGTCTCACGATATGGTTACGGGCGATGTTGAAACTACTTCGACATCATCGACACCAACGACGCCAACTACGGTAAGTTATCACTTGTTCAAGAGGAAAAATAGGAAAAATTGATGAATTATTTTTTTTATTGTTTAGCCAACCACATCATCATCTACTACGTCATCTACGAGCACTTCGACAACTTCTTCAACTTCGACCTCGTCATCAACTACTTCCAGTTCTACATCGACTACATCAACTACGACTCCAAGCACGGTAAGAAAAATTTTCAAAATACTCAATTAGAGATTTAGGTTTTTAAAACCTTTTTTATTGAAATTTCAATGTTTTCTGTAATTGGGTCACGCTCTTAGTTACATACTGAGAATTCAGATGGCGCTGTTGCTATTTATCGCGTTAAGTAATGGATTGGTTAAGTTCAAAATGTACATATGCAATATGACTTAAAATGTACATTGGGAAAAATTTTAGATTGTGTACAGGGACAAAGTTTTGGAATGTTCATCGGGAAAATTTTCAGATTGTGCATTGGGATAAATTTTAAGAATTTTCATTCTTTATAAAATGTTAGAAAAACTTCATAAAAGCTTCGAAAAACTTCATAGAATCTTCCAGAAACTTTATAGAATGAAACATCATAAAAATTTAAGGAAATCTGACATCCTTTGTAATAACTCAAAGGCATAAAATTAAAAAATTATTAAAAAAAATTATTTTAAAAATATATTTTTTTTTTATAAATAGGGTCCTAAAAAAGTTAAAAATATACAAAAATTTTCAAATTTTAAGTATGAGAAAAAACCATGAAATTCCAAATCTTTGAATATAAATGAGATTTAATTGAAATAAAGATTTGGATTCGAATGTTTTTTTCTCATACACTTTTTTCTTTATAAAATTTTTCGTTTATTTTTTTACTTTTTAGGGCCCTTTTTATGAATAATTTTTTTATTAATTTTTTAATATATATATTTCTTTATTTTATCTATGAACTCATCAATAATTATTTTTTTTTATTCTTTCAGACCACGACTTCTACTTCGACGCCTTCAACTACGACTACGTCATCAACAACTTCTAGTTCTACATCGACTACATCTACAACGACAGTAAGTTTAATTTAAATGTTTTTCTATTCATAAATTGATTTTTCTTTATTTTTAGCCCACAACGACTACAACTTCTTCAACTACATCGACAACTACTGTAAGTTAAATTTCGGAAAAAAAAATTTTTTTCTAATTTTTTCTAATTTTTTAAATCAATTTTTAGCCCACAACTACTACAACGACGACGACAGAGACTCCAAGTTCGACCACATCATGAGAGTTTCAAAAAATGACTGTCTCCCCAAAATAATAGAGCTCTAGATTTTTTTTATAATTACTCAAGATCAGATTCATTTTAAACAAAAAAAAATAAATTTAAAAAATTTAAATTATTTTTAGCTTAAAATTTTGTACAATAAAATTTTTAAATTAGTTAATTTTTTTTTTGTTCAGAATAAAGTTTCAAACAACTAAAAAAAAACTATCTTAAATTCACTTTAAGTAAAAAAAAAAATGTCTTCTCGAGCACATCTCTCTAAATTTATGATGATTACATCCCAGCTTAGGACAAATCCTGTGACGAAACGTCATTCCGCTACCATGATGAGAAAAGTTTCAAGTAAAAAAAATTGTATTCTTCTTACTTGTACGAGAAACAAAACATCCATACGAAAAATCTTTATTACTTTAAAAATCCACGAGGGAAATATAAAAAGATGTTCCTTGAGTCATTGCGCAAAAAGACAAAACCTTTTATAATAAATGATTTCGTCGTAAATGGCAACAGTAACAAATTTACGCGCATGTTTTAGCCATTTGTGGAACTCCGAAACATGAAAATTAAGTGCTTTGCGGATTAAAAATTGCCCATTGTTGCTAAGGAGAATTGTGAGTATCAATTAATTTACACTAAAGTTTTTTTGTGTTTGTATTTTTTATTTTTATTTTTTTTTTTTCATTTAATTTACAGATATTTTAATTTTTTTTTCAGCTGTGTCAATAAACTATTTTTTTTAATCATAATTGAATTAATGAAACACATCTAAGTTAATTAGTTTTTTTTTATTTATTTTTAGTTTAAAAGAAGCTGATCAAATTGAGATCTTCGGTTTTAAGTATCGAGGGGTTCTGTTTGACAAGTGAATGACATTTCAATAGCACAGAATATACTTCCTGAACTACATTGAGAGCAAAAAAGCCAAAAAAGCTCACAAAAACTTTTCGAAACCTAACCATGTTTCATTTTGGATATACTTGAATAAAAAAATCTTAAACTCTCGAAATTGTGAAAACTAAAGTCGCTTCGATCGGATCTATTGAGTGATGTATGATTCGTATAAGGACGATATCCTATCAGAGAAATGAGATGAATCAAATTCAGTTTCATAAAACCAATCTATCTTAAACTCATAGCCCTTGTAAGTGAGTCCTAATCAATATTTTTAGAGATTTTGAAGCGGAAAAATATTTTTTAATAAAATCAGCTCGAATACCAAACTATTGTTTGTAACTTAAGTATGGTTTATTTACTGGATATAATTCTTAATTGTAAAAAACATCGTATTACCGTAATGTAGATGATTCTTATTTAAAAAAAAAATAACCCGTTTTATTTACAAAAAAAAATTTTTTATATTTTTAACAAACTTTCAAAATTTTTAACAAAATTTTTTAAAATTAATTTTCATTAATTTATTTTCTGATTTTATGAGAAATAATTTAAATTTGTCTAAATATTTGCAAAAAAAAAGGAAAAAAAAACTAATGGAAAAATATTATTATTAATAGTATTAACTTCAAAATTGATGTTCCATTAATTATTAATTTTTTTTTTAATTTGTAACGGATTTTTTTTTCATCTTATTTTTTTCATTTATATTTTCTATATATTTTTTATATAATTATATATTTATATATTATATTTATATAAATATATATTTTATGTTATATATATTTTTTTTTAATTTTCACGTTTCTACGTGTTTATAAAAAATTTACAGCTAAAAAAGTTATTTTCTTAAAACTGATACTACTTTAATTACCCAAAGCATATTCTTTGTAATTTCATTCAATTAAAATAAATGATTTTAATCCTTTAACCATAAATTCTCAATTTAAATTTAAGCATCAATTGAAATGCAACTGGCGTCTAATGGTAAAAAAAATATTATTCCATCACACCACACAATAATTCCTTATTGCAGTTGCATGCCAATGAAACTTTATTATTTTTTCGTACACTTCTTCGAAACTGGACCAAACATTTTTCCAACATACTCAATTTGTGTCGACACAAGATCGTATTAGCATTTAAAACTAATCTGAACAAGACTGCATTCTTTTTGAAACATATTTTTGCTGCAAGTGTTGCATGTAAAGTTGGCATCTTCTCTCTGAGTTCTTTATTTTTGCGACATGAAATCTCAGAAGAAAATTTTTTTGTATGTGTGATTTTACAAATCTTTTATTTTGAATGAGTTGTTTGAAAGTAATGACTATTATTTTATATTTTTTTCCAAAAAAATTAGAGAAGTGAATAAAAAATTTTAATATTTTAGATAAAATTAATGAAATTTCATTAAATAAAATTTTCGAAAATTTTTGAATTTTTTTTATTAAACGATAATTTTTTCTGGAAACAAATTTTCATTCAAAGACAAAATCAAGTGTTTA
This sequence comes from Culicoides brevitarsis, assembly GCF_036172545.1. Lineage (NCBI taxonomy): Eukaryota > Metazoa > Arthropoda > Insecta > Diptera > Ceratopogonidae > Culicoides > Culicoides brevitarsis. The sequence continues at coordinate 10,692,940 of NC_087085.1, forward strand.
AAAGTTTTTCTTGTAACCAAAAAGAAGAACATTGAAAGTCCATAAAAAATTCCTTTTCTCACATGTCAACTTTTTCAAGTCAATCGAACATTTTTCGTTGCAACACATAAAAAGATAGTTTCAGTAACATGTGTCTTTTTTCGAAGAAGAAACAATTTAATCCACGTTTGAAACTTTTTCTTGTCTTCATCCAAAATTCTAGAAGCTGTTTGTCCATCAAGTCACATACTTGTGTGGTGTTCCAATGCATTAAATAAATTATAAAAATGAGAACGTAGAACAAAAAAAAAGCCGTAAGAATCTAATTTGATTAAAACTCTGTATCACACATTTTTTCCATTCAAGTTTGACTCGCTTTGGGAAATTGTGAGAATGATATGTTTATAAATTAAATAAAAAAAAAAGTTTTTCCACACTACGGCGAAAAGATGAATAAATGAATTGTAATGTTGGTTGTTGTTGCCGCGTGTTAATAAAAGCTATGTTGCGTCGTCGTCGTCTCCGCTTTTGTTGCGAAAAAAACACAGAATGATAGAAAAATTGTGTTCGAGTCCCCAGAGTGGATGAAAAAGTTTGGTGTGAAAAGTATATAAATTTTATCTGTATGTGATATCTGATTTTTTCATTCATTCACTCATCCAAAATGATCCAAATAGAAAAAAAAATATAAAAGTTCAGCATCGACTGGGGAAATATAGCATAAACGTTTGCACTTCATAGAAATTAAAAGCTTTCGATGTAAACAAAAATTTGTGAGGTGCCATGGAGTCAGTCGGTCTACAGCTTTTATTATATGAAATAAATATTAAAATACATCACTCTTAATAAAAATCCTGCTCTTTGACAACCGATTTTGAAATGATGGGATGATGTTGACGATGACAACAACAGTCGCTAGAATTTTCCACTGTGGTAAACATTTTACAAAACAAGATTATCTCTTTTTTATAAAAAAAAACATCCGTCACATTGTTGGTCGCTTCTTCATCATAGTCGAGTCCTCATAATAAATATACTGTGAAAATATCTTGTGTCGAAAAGAAGATATTTCAAGAGACTTTAATATTTTTTAACAGATCCAATTTTTTAAAAATTTTTACCCAAAAGTTACTTTCCTTTAACTAAATTTTTATGCTTGATTTGGATTAAAAAGAAATTAATTTTAAATAATAATTAAATCAACTATAAATTATTATTAAGAATTATTAAAGTTCAAGTATTTTTTTTTATAAATTATTCAAAATTTTTTTATATTTTTTGGAAAAAAAATTAATATTTTAACACTAAAAACTAAAATTTTTGTTTAATTTTTTTTATTTTTATTAAAATTTTTTTTTTTAATTTTTGACTTTAATCTTGAACTATTTTTTTAAAAATTCTAATTTAAAAATTAAAAAAAATAAAATTCAAATAATTAATAAAAAAAATCTCCTATTTAATCAAAAAAAAATATAATAAAATATTTAACTATTTTTTTTTGTTTTTTAAGAAAAACTTATTCAGCTTAAATTTCTCAGAACACGTAAAACATGTAAATATCATAAAAAGTTTTTAACTAAAATATTTTAATTTTTTTTTATTTTTGACTTAAAATTTAAAAAATATTTTTTTTTGTGAAATATATTTAATTTAAAAAAAAAATAATTTTAATTGAAATGAATTTTATTGTAAAAGTTTTAAATAAACAAAAAAATAAAAAAAAAATTAAAAATAAAATAATAATTTATTTCAAATAAAAAATAATTTAATTCAAATATTTAAAATAAAATAAAAAAATTATTAAAAAAAAGATGAATCGCTTAAAATAGTAATATAATTCTCTCAAAAACTACATTTTTCACATCACTCTTAAAAAAGAAACATTATGAAATTACCTTATATACTCTGCTCGAAGGCTGGAGCTCTTCAATGGGATTATCTCTTTGTGTCTGAGCCAGACACAGATTTAAAGAAGAAAAAAAAGTAACATTTCCAACATCTATCTTCTTAATTTAATAATAAACGTATCCCATTCCTCGCCTTTTCTTGCCTTGATTCGCGTGCGTCGACGGAAGGAAGAAGCCCACTTGAAAATTTATTTGCTCACACAAAATGCGATACATAATTTGTTTTGTCAGAATGGCAAAATAAATTTATTTCCCAAACTTGTTTATTATCCACTTCATTAAAGGAAATTAAACTAAAGGTATGTTGTTATACACTTGAGATGATTTGAATAATTTGCCTCGTGTAGCGTGTCTCGTGAGTCGTTAGATGGCAAAAGGATACAATTTCAGATATTTGCATTGATGTGATGCGATGCGAGTTTTGTATGGAGAGGATAAATTTCGTTGAATCGCTTTTTTGATATATTTAGAGAATTTTTTTTTTATTTTTATTCATTTTAAATTCCCGCCAATTTTACAATTCTAAAGAAATATTCAACTGAAATATTTCGCTTGAGTTTTTTTAATTGCTATAGAATTAAAATTTTTACAGGTTGGAAGTGAAATAAATTTAAATGAAATATTTTTTTTTTCATAGCGATACATCTTGTTAAAAGCGTTGCCATTCAATTTCGAGCAGAAAAACCCCCTTTGTGTCAATTGCTATCATTTTACGTGAAAATTAAAGGGAAAATGAATGGTTCACTCACCAAACATTCATCATCGGCATGATTATAATCGAGTCATTTTAATTGGAAAACGACTGAACTTCCCGTTTGACAGACACGCAAAATTCGCTGGAATTAAATTGATTAATTTCGGTGCTTTGTAATTTTCTTATTTTCCGCATCAATAAAGTCGCACATTCGCTTTGAACTGACTTTCTATTGAACTTGCGACTAAATTAAAATATTTTAATCGACAAGGACGCTAATCAACAAGTCACAGAGAAAAAAGTTGACGACCGATTCAATTTTTATGCCATCTTCATTAAAATGGTAGCAACGTACCTGCGTCTTTTGTCCGTGACATGCCGAATGGAAAATAAAATAGCTGATAGCTTTTCAATTCGATTTCTACAATGCCATGATGATGATGATGAATATGATGTGATGGGAAAAAGACTGTAATCGTCCATTTAATTTACTCATTCAATTTAACAACTCATCTTTTCTCGGAATTTGTACGACGGGAACGAGGACGACAATTTGAATGCAAGATCGATGATGATGCTGATATCGAAATGATTTTCCATTAGATTTTGTCGCTGAGATAAATTAAATATTTAACTCAATTATTTTTGTGCATACACGACACATATACACACACCTGATGTCATGTCAGAGATAAGTGCTTTGAATGTGGAAAAATAGCGAGAAATAAAAAGGAAATTTGCAGGGTCATCAGTTTCTTTGAAAATGTGCTTTCGATGTGCGTGATAAGAAAAAGTTGAAGATATTTTTGTTTTTATGGATGTTGAAAAGGTTCAATTAATGGCGATTGTTAGTTGATTAGGTAGGAGTTTATAGATTGAAAATGATTTTATTGAATTTTTTGAATAATGCTTTTAAAAAAAATTTCTCATATTTTGTGTGGATTTTTGGATAATTTTTTTAAATATAAAAGAATTAAAAAAGTTTTTTTTATCAAAATTTTACAAAAAAAATTAAACAATTAATTAATTATTTTTTATTTAAAAAATGATTTAAAAAATTAAAAAAAAAATAATAAAATAAATTAAACTTTTGAAATAAAAATAAAAAAAAAATAAAAAAAAGCGATTATTTAATTAATTTTTACAATTTTTTTATTAAACTTATATTTATTATATTTTTTTATTATTTATTATTTTAAATACCTATTATAATTTAAAATAAAAAAAAATTAAAATAAATAATTAAATAAATAATAACATTATAGTTTTAAATAAATAAAATAATAATATTTAAATAATAAATAATTCGTTATATTATTTTTATAATTTAATTAATTATTTATTTTATTTTTTTTTTTATTTATTTTAAATTGTTTATTTTTTATTTTATTTTGTAATTATTAAAATAATAATTTTTAAGCTTTTTAAATGTAAATTAATAAATTTTTAATATTAAAAAGTATTTACTTTCTGCTAAAAAATATAATGAGAAAAATATTGTTGGTACTTTAATATTTAAAAATAAATCGAAAAATAAATTAATTACTTAACTTAAATTAATGAAAATTATTTAACTAAAACAAAATTAAATAATTTTAATTAATCTCACATATAAAATATTGTAAAAAAAATCTTTGCTATTTTTTTTATTTTTTAATTTTTTTTTATAAATTCTTTATTTTTTAAAATTATTATTCTATAAATTTTAATTTTTTTTCATGTACTTACTTTAACCAATTTTCAATATTAAATTTTAAATAATAAAAAAAAAATAATTAAAAGTAACGAAAAAAATTTAAAAAAATTGAAAGTATGAGAAAAAACTAAAAGCAGAAAATATATTTTAAAGAAAATTCCTTTTGAAAAATTTTCTACATTTTTTTCTACTTTAAAAACATGTTCAAATTCACTCTTTAAAAAAAATCTTTTCATTTCCTTCAACTTTAAACAAATTTTCAGAAAAGAAAACTTTTATAAATCAAAAAGGTGAATCACCTGTTAAGAAATATCCTTTAACGTTAAATTTTTGCTCATTTCGCACACACATCTCGTATAAACTCTCCCCAAGCCATAATCTATTCGCATAATCCAGAATTTAATGTTCTTTAATATATCATTGAAGCACCAATCCATTTCATTCCTCTTTTACTCTTTTCTTTTTCTTCTTCTGTGGAAAAACATATTTTTTCCTCGCTCCTGATGATGTTGATGCATGCAAGCAAAAGGAAAATTTATTTGGACTTATCAATACACTTCGAGTCCACTTATTGCCTCCTTCTTTCATTGAACCGCACGAGAAGAAGAAAAATATAAATGAGAAAAAATTCTTCCTTTATGCATTCATTCAATCTGATTAAGAGTATTATCTGGACATTAAGCACTTATATATGGTCTAGACACCTTATTGGCAAGACCCTCATAATGTAATAAAAATAAAATCCAGCAAAAAAAAAAAAATTATCATCAATATTTACCTCGTCAATGCACTGCACGTCGCGTCGTCCTGTGCAAGTGAAACATAAATAAGCAAAGAAAAAGTTGTTATTATTATTAAGAAATCGTAAAAGAGAAAAAAGGGTTCTCCACAAATAAATAAAACAGATACTTTCGCCGAATATTATTTCCTTCAAGGATTTTCTCGCCAACACACACACACGAAAGTCGATGATGAGGAGGATCATCATTTCGTTACAACAAGATATGATTTTCCATTCAAAACATGAAATTTAATGTAAAAAGCTCCCCTTTTATTTTTTCTTTCGGTCGATATGATGGAAGAAAACCGAAAAACCAACACAAAAAAGTCAGATGTTGTAACACGCGTGTATCTCCAACAAAAGGCAAATGTTACACCGCAGCACACAATCCCACATAGAGCAGCTGCAGTGCGGCTTAATTCCATTATGACACACTTTTCTCTGTGTGTGTTTGTATTGTTGTTGAGACGAATCGACGACGAGGGAAACACAGAGAAATTCCGTCAGACAGATGCTCTCACCTCAAATAAAAATATATGTGAGATTTTCCTATTGAAAGGCTGATGCAAGAATCGAAAAAAAATTTGGATTTAAGTTGAGGAAAATAAATGAAAATTCACTTCAAGAGCTGAAAAGTTTATTTCAAGAGCTAAATTTTGTATTTCAAGAGCTAAATTTTTATTTCAAGAGCTAAAAGTTTTATTTTAAGAGCTGAAATTTTATTTCAAGAGCTAAATTTTTATTTCAAGAGCTGAAAGTTTTATTTCAAGAGCTGAAATTTTATTCCAAAACCTAAGCTTTTATTTCAAAAGCTGAAAGTTTTATTTCAAGAGCTGAAATTTTATTTCAAAAGCTAAATTTTTATATCAGGAGCTGAAATTTTATTTCAAAAACTAAATTTTTATTTCAAAAGCTAAAAAAATCATTTCAAGAGCTAAGTTTATTTCAAGAGCTGAAAATTTTATTTCAAGAGCTAAATTTTTATTTCAAAAGCTAAATTTTTATTTCAAGAGCTGAAATTTTATTTCAAGAGCTGAAATTTTATTTCAAGAGCTAAATTTTTATTTCAAGAGCTAAATTTTTATTTCAAGAGCTGAAATTTTATTTCAAGAGCTGAAATTTTATTTCAAGAGCTAAATTTTTATTTCAAAAACTGAAGTTTATTTCAAAAGCTTAAAAATTTATTTCAAGAGCTGAAATTTTATTTCAAGAGCTGAAATTTTATTTCAAGAGCAAAAAGTTTTATTTCAAGAGCTAAATTTTCATTTCAAGAGCTGAAATTTTATTTCAAGAGCTGAAAGTTTTATTTCAAGAGCTAAATTTTCATTTCAAGAGCTGAAAGTTTTATTTCAAGAGCTGACATTTTATTTCAAGAGCTAAATTTTTATTTCAAGAGCTGAAATTTTATTTCAAGAGCTAAATTTTTATTTCAAAAGCTAAATTTTTATTTCAAAAGCTAAATTTATATTTCAAAAACTGAAATTTTATTTCAAAAGCTAAATTTTTATTTCAAAAGCTGAAAAGTTTATCTCAAGAGCTAAATTTTCATTTCAAGAGCTGAAAAATTCATTTCAAAAACAAAAAAAATAAATTTTATTTCTTTAAACTTTTTTCGATTTATTAAAAATAAATAAAATAGTTTTAAAGGGGAAAATTCAAAAATTTTCGAAACATCGCATCAGCCTAACTACTTTTGTTTGCTTCACTTCATATTCCAAGTTACGACAGAGAATATCAAAGTCACAGATCTTCTTATTATAATTTATATCCCCTTTGAGAATTGAAATAATAAACATTTTTTTATTTTATTTTAGAAATGAAATGGAAATCCACAAAAAACAAGCTCTTGTGCATAAGACAACAAGAAGGGGGACATGCATGATAATCGTTATCTCCAAACTACAAGAGATGATAATATGGTAATTTTATCAATTTAAATGAGGTCCGGTAAAATTTTCAATTTCGCTACTTCCTGCCAGATTTTCATGCTCCGCTGCAAGAAATGATAGAAAATCGCATTAAAGGGTTTTTTTTCGGATTTATGTACATTACATTATGATTATTATAATATAAATATTCCATAAATAGACGTGAATTTTACTCCGCCAAAAGATATGCAAAACATGAGTTGCGGAGTTAACGGATAAAGAAGGAGCAAGGAACGAGAATCAAGACGAAGGCTTACATTTAATAATAATCATAATATTTTTATCTCTATTTATATACAAATACATGCACTTCTGCTGCCTACAGATGTTCCGCAGTGAAAAGGTTGCGAAAAGCGAGAAAAAGAGGAAGCACACCCGTCGTTCGTCGTCTTTTCTCATAAAATATATTAAAATTAATGTGAGAAAGTCTTTAACGTACACACAATTTAATAATAATCATTAGCATAATTATTATTATTATTGGGAGGATCGAGAAGAAGACGTGCCATGTAAAAGGTGTAAAAATATAAATAAGTACAAAATTAAATTAGACTGTCAGTTGCAGCTTTGGAAGGAAATGAAAAGTGTCGCACGAAATTATGTTCATCTTTTTGTTGTATCCTGAACATGAGATTAGAAAAAGAATTCTATGAAAAGTAAAAAAGGATTTTTTTTATTTAAAAAGCTTCGTGAAAATTAAAAGAATTTAGAGCAAAAATTAAAAATTGATGTTTTAGACAATTATTTTTTCCGGGATATAAATTGATATTTAATTGGAAAAAAATCTAAATTTTTTATTGAAGTTGATTAAAATAGGAATTCAAAGATAATTTTAGTAATTCAGAATTAAATCAAGAGATGGCGCTGTTCAACAAAAATTCACAATATGCTGAAATTGTGAATAATTGAAGTTAAATACAAGGAAATTAAAGCATTTTTTTCAATTTTTTGGTTAAATTTCATATTTTTTTATATTACAAGGCTCGAAATATCTCTTTTTTAAATATTTTTTTAAAATTCGAAATTTTACCATCCGAATTTTCTTTTAAATTGATTTCATAATTTAATATTATTAAATTTTTCTGACAGAAATTATTTTTTAATATTATTTAAATTCCCTAAAATAATTTTTAAATATATTTCTTTTTATAAAATAACTCTCTATTTATCATTTTTGGCTCGATATTGGCATTTGAAAGCTGATTTTTGGTATTTAAAGATGCATTGCTGCATCAATTTTCGTTTTCCGTAACTTTTTCTTTCAATATTTCCAATTCCCTGTCTTTGTCATTTAAAGATTTTGTAATTTTTTGACACTCATTAGTAAGATCTAAAATAAATTTATACAAAAAATTGAGAAATAAAAATTTTAAACGAAAATTTACTTGAAATTTCTTCATGTTTGGCACTAATTTTATTCTTCAGATCTTGAATGATCGTTTCCTTTTCCATTAACGCGTTTTTGATATTATTCAGCTCTTCAGAAATTTTTTGACATTCGACTACTGCTTTGAGTCCTGCTTGCATTTCTCTTTAAAATAAATTTTAAATAAAAACAAAAAAAATTTATTTAGAAGAATTCACAAAAATCTTCTAAAATTTAAACATTAATTTTTTACCTCATTCTACTCGCTTTTACTTCTTCAAGTTTGTCCTTTAACTCGACCTTCTGCGCTTTCAAGTAAAGATTTTCATGAGAGAAGAACGTGATTTCTCGTCCGGCATCATCAAGACGTTTCAATAAAAAGAGCTCATTGTTGTTCGTCATTGAAACTTTAAATTCAAACAAATCAATTACTTCGTTCAAGTTTAATTTGTTCGTGAACTAAAAAAAAATAAATTTATTTTTTGAAGAAAAAAAAAATAGAAAATTTTTAAGTTACCTCATCAGCACATCTGGCTTCCAAAATTTTTTCAATGGATTTTTCAATTCTCTCTTGCAAGTGATGACTAATTTTTTCTTTCACAAAAACACGATGTTGACTTGTTTTGACTAAAAATGATGAATTTTCCACTGAGGAAGAGATTTTTTCACAAATTGTGTTTGTTACAATATCCAACGGGCATTCTCGTAAAATTTCCAAAGTATATTTTACGATTTCTACTTCTTGTAAGAAAAGACTTTGACCGAGAATGCGTTGAGTAACTTCAAAATCCAACGTTTTCTGAAATAATTTCTTCAATTTTTGCCCTTCTTGATTTGAATGAGATACGATTTGAAGCAATTTTAATCCATAAATGTACATTTCGAGCTCAGTTTTTGTAAAAGAATGGATTTCAGTCTAAAAAAATCAATTTTTAAAAAATTTTAATAACAAAAATTAAAATTTACTCACCTCCCGATAATTTGTTAATTTTCGAAAAATTTGTAAGAAGAATTCTTCATTTAAAATGCTGAGAACGACTTTTTCGAACTTTTCAATGGTCAACAAGCCAATCAAAAATTTACAAAGAGCAGAAATAGATTCACAATGAGGTACTATTTTGTGGACTATTAAAATAATTTCAGGCAATTTTTGAATTATAGTTGCAGAAATCTTCTCGTCGTCACAGATTTTTGGTATTTGAAGTAATTCTTGAATAAATTTATATGATTCGATTGCTACTTTGTCGTTCCAAATCCATTCCAGACTAAAATTTAGCACTTCCATGCATCGAAGATGATCATCTTTCACCAAAAATGGAATAAAATGCCTGAAAAGTTCCATTATTTTAGCAAAAAATGTCTCTTGCATATCGGTTAAATATTTTCCGTCTCCAATTTTTTCTTCTTTATTGAGTTTCTCATCAAGGATCTAAAAAAATTTAATTTTTTTTTATCACAAACGTGAAGAAAATTTTTCAAAAATAATTTTTACCATTATTAGATTAGAAACTTCATTCTCTCCGTCGGTATAATCATCAAAATATTGCAAATAATTCTCTTTGATGTCAATAAAAAAGTCAATTGTGTGACAAAGGACGTCAAAATTCCAAATTCTAATGAAAAAAAAAAATATTTTAAAAAAATTATTATTAAAAATTTCTAAAAAAAATTACGAAATTGTCTCCTTGACTTCCAAAAAAACGTTCTTCATGAAGCGATTTGAGTTGATTTCAAACTTTTTCTCTTCTGATGGCTCAAATAAAATATATTCCAACTTAAATTTCTGTTAAAAAATATTTTTTAGTAAAAAATTATCAATAAATCCTTTCAAAACTTACCAAAAATGCATGTTTTCGAACTTTTTCCAAGACATTCTCGTAATCAAAATTTTCGCGAAAATTTTCAATGGCTGGAACATTTTTAAAACACAAATTAATGAGCACCAAAGTTGCCAAATGAACAATTTCATCTTCGTTTCTTTGAATTAACGATACGAGTGACTTCATCATTTTATCTAAAAACGGTTCATTCCACGTCAATTTCACATTGAGAGTTAATTTGTGCAAAATATTCAACAATTTCATTATTTTTGCCTTTCCTGTGACTTCTTGAAGAATTTTTGACAACACGGATAGAAATTTTAAATTTTCTACTAAAGTTTTGTGGAAGCCACTGTTGATAGCTTGTTCCAAGGCAGCAATCGATGACCATAGAAGAGTACTTTGACCATCGATCATCGCGATTAAATTGTGTAAATTGATGAAAAATGAACAAATTTCCTTGTTACGCAAAGGATCAAAGCAACGAGGATCCAAAATTGTGCTAATTAACTAAAAAAATAAAAAATTTAAGAAAAATATTTTTAAAAAATTAAATAACCTACCGTTAAATGTCTATTCAACCCGTTAATGTTTTCCTCTGATTTTACATTCAAATATTCCTCGTAAAACGTGTTAAAATTTCTAAAGTTTTCCATGTACTTTTCCATAATTTTTCGTTTTTTTCAAGTGACAAATGTTTCATTGTTTGCTTGATTTGCATTTTTAGTCATTTTTTGACACAAAAACATGTGAAAACTTGATAAACAAAAAAGAAGCAATCACATAAACAACGAAAAACTAAAAGTTTTCAACAAAACTCGTGTTACTACAGCAATAAAAATATCACCTACTTATCATTTTGAGCCATGCACGAAATTGTGGCGTTCTTCAATCATCGTGATTCATGAACGAAAAGTGAAAATATTGGAAAAAAATGTTTGTGAAAAATGGTTTTTATGGAGAGCACTGAAAAATAGAAAATAAGAAAATTTTTAAATTTGAAAGGAGTGTTGAAATGAGAAATTACAAAATTTAATGATTTTTTAGTTGAATTTATGAAACCTGTGGATTGAGTTCTACCCGTCGAAAGATTTTTTGTCTTTAAAAACTCAAATCTGCTCCTAAATCTATGCAATTTATGAAGTTTTCATAGAAAATAGAACTTTTATCATTTTTCTGAGGTATGCAATGAACCTTACACTTCATATTTGAGAAATTTTCTTAATTTTTAATGAAATTTCTTGTATTTCAAGATAATTTTTCTACTATAAAGCCATTTCATAACTAATTTTATATTTTTTATAAAAAAAACACAAAGAAATTCTCGAAATAAAATTTGAATTGTAAAATGTCAAAATTCGTATGAGACTCAAAATCCATAGAAATTTCGAAAAATTTTAAATCAAATTTGTGCATTTCTTTCAGTTTTTTTAAGAATATAAAAATTAGCTATGAAAAAGCTTTTAAGAAGAAAATTTATCCTGAAATATGGAAAATTCATGAAAAATAAGGAAAATCTTCCAAATATGAAGTGTAAGGTTCATTGCATACCACATAATATTTTTTTCTATTAATTTTAAAAATCGTATTGATTGCATAGTTTTGGGGTAAATTTATACTTTTTCATCTCATAAAAATAAATTTCCTAAAATTATACAAAAAATATTATTTTTAAAAAATCTTCTATAAAATATGCAATGAAACTTACACTTCATATTTTAAATTTTTCTTAATTTTACACACATTTTTATATTTTTTTTTATTTTTTCAGATCATAAACCTTCTTCTGCTTCAACTTGACATTTTACAAAAAAATTAAAATAAATTCTTAAATCAAAAATTCGAGTTAAAGCGTTACAAAACTTACGTGACATCATAAAAACCCAAAATCCAATCCTAATAATATGCAATAAAACAAAAACAACTTTCGCGCCCATTCATTGTTGTCCATGACGAATCGACAAAACAAATTCTGCTGATTCTTACGTAACGTGGAAAAACAAAAAATAGAGTTTTGTGCTTTACTTCGTCTCGGAACACAGCTAGCAAAAGTACATAAAATATCGTGACACACTTTAATCAGCCAAGTAAATTTATTTGTCATTTTATTTCCATATTTTTCGGTGCCTCGTCAAGCATTTGCAAGTGTCGTGCCTTCCATGTCAACCCTTTCGCATCAAATTCACGAGTGTTCTTTATATTCATAAATTCCGTAATATTTCCTTGTCTACACATCGTAAAAAATATTACTATTACTCAATCAAATAAGCGGAAGTTGTGTGTGTGTGTGAAAAAAACTTTTCTTTATTCATTTTTTCATGACCTAGACAACTTTTTCGCCCGTGTTTAGGAATTTTTATTGACAGCAAAAAATAACACGTGAGTGAAAAGCGCAATGTTAGACCTTGAAAACACGTTGATGCGCTTGCCGGAGCCCAAAGACACCGGAGCAAAGGACGAGAAACGATCAGTTAGTTTTGTGACGGTTTATCGCCGGAAAAAATATTTGAATCGCCCGTGTTACTTCGAGGACGAAGATGCGGTTCAAATATCTTTCGGTCCATCGCGGAGTCTTGCGCGACATTGTTACTTGCCGGATACCGTGGAGCGTGGGATTCAGAATATTCCGCATAGTGCGGAGGACGAGGCGAATACGGAAGCCTTGCAATTTGCGTCGGAGGGAGTTTTGCATGCGGAAGGCGGATGGCCCAAGGATATAAGTTACCAAAATTCGGAGCAAACAAGTCGTTACAAGCGGAAAATTGAGAAAACGGAGGAATATATTTCGCAAATGTCGAATTTGACACAAACGATGATGCATATGATCAAGCAAAATAATGCTGTGAATATTTATCAGAATTATTTTGAAGAGATTGAACCGTTGGAACTGACGGAAAATTACTCGAGTCGAACTATTACTGTTTTTCATGAGCACGGGGATATTCATGTGAGTAATTTTTTTGTGTTTTTTTCACTAAAAATTATTTTTTTTTAAATTATTTCACATAAAATAGATTTTTAAAAATTTAAATAATTTTTTTTAAATTTAATTCAGTTTCACATAAAATATTTTTTTAATTTATTATTTCACTTTAAAATATTTTTTTTTAAATTTTAATATTTTTTTTTTACAAATATTAGTTTGAAAAAAATTAATTAAATTTAAAATTTTATTTTAAAATTTTATTAATTTTTTTTTCACTTAAAATATTTTTTTTTAAATTTAATTCAATAATTTCACTTAAAATAATTTTATTAAATTAAAATAATTATTTGAATTTACATAAATTTTTCTATATTTATTTTTATTAAAAATTAAAATTAATTTTTTTTCACTTAAATTTATTTTTTTTTTAGTTCTATTAAATTTTTTCACATAAAATTGATTTTTTTTATTTTAATAAAAATTTTTGATCACTTTAATTTTTTAATTTTAATTTTTAATAACAATTAAATATTAAATATATTTCACTAAAAATTTATTTTTTTCACAAATTTTTTCCTTATTAAATTAAAATATTTTTTTTTACTAAAATTCAATTAAGTTTTTATTTAAGTTTAATTTTTTTCACTTGATTTTTAAAATTTTCGTTTTTTGTTTTCAGTTTAAAATATTTCACTGGAATTTGAATTTTTGTTATAAATTATTATTTTTTTTTCGCTTAAAATTGATTTCAAATTGATTGAATTTAATTTAATTTATTTTTTTTTTATTTTTAGCGCCCCGTCACGAACATCGCATGGAATTTCGAGGTAAACACTCAATTCGCCGCCGCCTTTTCCGACAAATTTCAATTCAACAAGCCCGCAGCGACGTACATCTGGGACATTGACAACCCGAATGTGCCTCTTCTCACTCTAACTTCTTCACATCCGGCGCCCTGCGTCGAATATAACCCCAAAGATTCGCACATTTTGGCAAGCGGCATGAATTCCGGGCAAGTCGTTGTGTGGGATTGTCGCATCAGCAGCAACGAGCAACTCGTGTCGAATCACGAATTCAGTCATCGGGACCAAATTAATTGCTTGGTGTGGTTTCAGTCGAAGACAAACAGCGAATTTTTCACCGGTTCAACTGAGGGACAGTTGTGCTGGTGGGACATACGGAAAATTGACAAACCAACTGATCGAATTTTTCTCGATCCGATGAAAAGTGATCCGGGAAAGTTGTCGCGTGCGTTTGCGATTTCGGCGATTGACTCGGATCCGAGTATTGCGACAAAGTATATGGCGGGAACGGAGCAAGGAGTGCTTTTTACATGTGAGATTTTTAAGAAAATATTTTTTTTTCCTATTTTAGTGCATTTAACATAAATTTTGAGAAGAAATATAATTTTTGAAGTTAATTTATTTTTTTTTATTTTTTTTGTTGAAACAATTAATTATAATTTTTGCCAATTATAATTTTTTTCCTTTATTTTAATGAAAAAAAAAATTTTTAGTGAAAAATAATCCATTTGAAAAGTAAAATTACAATATAAAAAAAAAATTTAATAAAAAAATCAGAAAAAAAGTAAAAAATAAAAAAAAATTAAATTAATTATAAATTTAATTAGGTAAATTAATTTTTTTCCTTTGAATTTATTTTTTTTTTATTTTTTTTTTTAATTTATTTTTTTACTTACCAATTTTTTTTATTTTTTAGGCAATCGCAAGGGAAAAACTCCAAACGAAAAAATCACATCTCGCGTCAAATGTCACTACGGAGCAATTTGTTCGGTAATGCGAAGTCCTCATTTCATCAAAAATTACATGACAGTCGGGGATTGGCAGGCAAAAATATGGACTGAAGACAACAAAGACACGTCAATTGTGTGGACCAAAGAATATTTTTCGCAGCTAACATGCGGCGTGTGGAGCGAAACACGTTGCGCGGTTTTCTTCGTGGGTCGCATCGATGGCATGGTTGACGTTTGGGACATTGTGCAAGACCTTAACAAGCCAGTTTACAGCATCAAAGTAAGATTTCTTCCAAAATTTTCAATTTTCTCACGAATTTTTGCTTTCAGATCTCCGACTATCCGGTTTTGAGTTTGAAACATCACAAAGAAGGAAAATATATAATTGTGGGAACGAGTGACGGGCATGTTCATTTACAAGAATTGAGTGATAATTTGGTTCATACTTACAGGTTTTTGACTGTTTGTGAAATTTTTTGGCTTAAAATCTTAAAAAATTTTATTTTTTAGTAACGAGCGTCAATTAATGGCTTCCATGTTGGAACGTGAGACGAAACGTGAACGCTTTCTGGAGATCCGTATTCGAGAAGTCAAGCTACGTGAAAAAGAGTTGCGTCGCGAAAAGGAACTCGCACGTGCTCAATACGAAGAAGACAAGGCGACGGAGAAGGACAACGTTGAAATCGCCGAAAAAGCCTTCATGACTGTCATTGAAGCTGAAATTAAACGTCGAGAGGGTATATATCAACGATTAAATATTCCCTTTTAACTTTCTTCTCTCTATCTTTCACACTTTTTTCTAATTCTGAGACAGCTTCACTTTTTTTCTTTAAATTCACTTCCATAATTGCCTCTTGTCTACCTAAAAATGCATTTTTTATTAACTTACGCTTTATTAACCCAAACAGGAGACGGCCTTAGAATGCTGGAACGAGAAAATTTATTATATAGCTATAGTAGAACGGGTCCCGCAAGGAATTGAGCAATATCATGCCTTGTTTCTTGTGCAGTTACGTATTTAGTGGCAAGAAACCCATCAAAGAACCATTTTGAGACAGACAGATATGGTGTGTGTCTGCAAACTTGCTTTGCTATTTCCTGCTAGTAGCTGCTTGTAAAAAAAAACAGAACGATCCGGAAAAGCTTTAAAAAAAATAGTTAAGTACGAGATAAAATTAGTTGAAATATGTTTAAAAATGGCACAAATTGTTACTTTTTGCACTTGTTCAATATTTATTTATTTTTATTGCAGTAGTTGGAGTTGTTGATGTTTGTTGAGTTTTTTGAGATATACATGATTTTAGTTTAAAATATAAGACGTTTCCATACAGAAATATATTTTAAATGAAAAAATTGCAAATATATCGAATTATTTTTACTAAAGTAATTTTTAAAATATTTTTTTTAAATAATATTATTTTTTTTAACTTTAATTTTTTACTTTTAATTTTTTTTTAATTTAATGAACCCTGAAAATAATTAATTTAATTTAATTAAAAAAAATAAATATTTTTTTAAATTAAGGGAACTCTAGAAAAATTTTGCAATTTGATTAAAATTTTAAAAAATATTCATTTTATATTTATCATTATTAAAATTAATTAATTAATTATTTTTTTTAAATTAAATTTGAAAGTTTCAGAAATTTTCATTTTTTTTTTTTTGTTTTTTAATGTAAATATTTGTTTATGTATTTTTTAAATATATTTTTACGTTTTTTTATATTTAATTTAGGCCGCTCCAAATGAAAATAAAAAATAAAGTCCAAAATTTTTGAAAATAAAATGGGGGGGGGGGCAAAATAAAAAAAAATTTTGAAATACTTATTTTCATACAAAATGACAAAATTTTAGTAATTTTTGATCGTTGATTAATATTTTTTTTTTTTTTTTGTTTTTTAATAATCTTCTTTGAAACTTTCAAATTAAAAATTGATTTAAGATTATTTTAAGTTAAAAATTGAAAAATTAAAATTTCATAAAAAATAAAGTTGTAAAAAAAATTTGGAAAAAATTCAATAATTTTATGAAAAATTTTTTTAGAGAAGAAAATTCAAGTTAAATATGATTTTTAAAACAAAAATTAAAATAATTGAAAATTTTTTATCAATTTTTTTGAAAATGTCTTGAAAAATTATGAAAATACAACAAAAAACGATCAATTTTGATGAAATTTTTAACTTTTTTTTTTATTGGATTTTTGACTTTTAAAATGGGGCATCGGACTTTATTTTTGATTTTCGTTTGGAATTGATTTTCGCGCAGCCTTAATTTTATTTTTTATGTTTTAGTTTTTTTAATTTTATTTAAATTATCAAGAATTTATTTTGAAAAAAATAAAAGCATTATTTTAAAATAAATAAAAATAAAAAATAATTTTTTAAAAACTTTTAAAGTTACTCTGAACTTGAATTATGTTTTTTATCTTAAAAATATAAAATATCGAAATTAATTTTGAAAATATCATTTGAAAAAAAAAATTAATATATATAAATCGAATAATTTTAATATTTTTTGGATTCATATTTTATATTTAATTTAAAACTTAAATATTTTTGAATAATTTTTTATGTTTAATTATTTAATTATTAAAAAGAAAAACGATAATAAAAAAATAATTTTTTTATTTTTTAAATAATTATTTAATTTATTTCAACTTACTCTTAAAAGCCAAACTTAAAAACTTACATGCTGAAAAAATATAAAATACTCTAAAATATATTTATTGATCATCATGTTATCCTTTATTAAATATTTTATTCAATTGTTACATCCTAGACGTATTTCCGAATATTTCTGCTACAAAGTAGTAGATGACTAATAATATATATTTATTTTATAAAATACAGAACAGGTATCAATGTTACTCGTTATTTATATTAATTTTATTTTATGTTGTATATTCATAATAATAATCATTATAAATGTTTTATTTTTTTTTAATTGATTAGACATTCATAGAAATAACAACACGACTATACGATTTTTTTTTCTTTCTACGACAAAAAACAAAACAAAACTATCACGATAAATATTTTTATTTTAAATTTTTTAATTGATTCATAAGAAAACCGGTGAATTCATGTAGGGCAAAAAATTGCAGGAAAAAACAATGTTAATAATATATATTTTATATATATAAAAAGTTAACCTTAATATGAGTAATATTTAGATTTTTTTTTCGAAAGACACGATGACAACAACAATCCGAAACGTTGGGAAAATGTTCTACATTTTAGTGTTAAATTCAATTTTTTATTTTTTTTGTGGATATTTCGTGAATTCTGTTTTAAAAAAATGTTAAAGCGCGATTGTCGCTAAATTGATAATAAAATACTATTAAAGAGATTCAACTCATGATTGTACGAAGAAAGAGACTAGATTTGCTTCATTTCATAATAATTCTAAGCTAATAATAATTATTTTTGTTGTAATTTGACTCAAGTTTGTTCGTTATTGCTCGATGCTTTTGCTTTCCGCAGCTTCTTCTGCTTTCTCCGCGGCGGCGGTGGCAGTTTCCGTTGCAAAGCCCGTAAATTTCCACTTTTGCTCGCCATGAACGTCGGAATGATTTTTCACATTGCCCGTCGTTGCTTGCGCAAACAAATTTTCATAGCGCACAAGAATTTCATGCAGTTCATGTAGCTTCAAAGTTGGCAGCAAATTGTTCACGTACGACCAAATGTCGTACAATCGGGCACCGCTTGCAGGATGAATCGCCAAAAATGTCGATGTTAGACCGATTATTTTTGCTTCGACTAGATTTATGCTTTGGCTTGTATTTTGACAATTTTCAGTTTCAGACTTGATGTCTTCGGGCTTTATTTCGTCCGCGGATTCAGCTTCGTGTTCCGTTTTTAGCTTTTTTACGGGTTTTTCGTTGTCATCTGATGAATCGTGTGACGATGATATGTCGACAATCGGTTTAATTTGGATGTCTTCCTCACAATCGGAGCCCTTGCTGGATGAAGAGGAAATCGAATCGCGCATATTTTTCGATGTTGCGGCAATTTTTGTTTTTAAAAGCAATTCCTTCACATTCGCTTCTTTGAGTTTCGCTTCCAACTCGCTTATTTTAGTGTTAACTTCAGTTTCACGCGCCTTGTTTGTTAATAATTGGGTTTGTAGATTCCTGATTGTTTCATGAAGGACCTGAAAATTAATTTTTTTAACAATTATTCTATTAAATAAATACATTTTTTAAAAATTATATTTAAAAAAAATAATTTAATTAATTAAATAATTAAAATAAATAATTTATTATTAATTTTAATTTAATTTTAATTTAATTTAATTTTTTTAAAATAAATTTTTATACAAATTAAATAATTTTTAATTAAACAAATAATTTTTTTAAAAATTAATTTAAATTTAAATTAAAATTAAATTAAAAATTAATTAATTATAATTATTTTTTTTATTAAAAAATATTTTTTCACGCCAATTTCTACACTTACTTTGATCTGCTTGTCACGAATATCCGAATCCGACTTGTTATCAGTCTTCAATAATTCTACTTCGCTTTTACATGCACGCAATTGACATCGTAAACTGTCATTTTCCTCCTTTAATTTTCAAATAAAAATATTTCTATCAATTTTTCACACACAAAAAACACAAAAACCTACCTTCAACTTATCATTATCGAAACGCGCTTTCTTATTAACCGACGTTTTCGTGCTGTAACTATCATGCGACTCGTCGTCACTGATTTCCATGACATCATCATCACTTTTGTCTGACTCCTTGTCTTTGTTACTGCTGTGAGCGCCTCCCGAATCCTGCGATAAATTGTTAATTTTTTAAATAATTAAAAAAAAATTAAGGAAATTTTTATTTATTTTTTTATAAAATGTCATAAAATAAGGAAATTTTAAAAGATTTTGTCATCACACTCGTTCTTCGGGTGAGAAATGTTGATTCGCACATTAATTTATGTTACCTACCTATAGTGTTTATTTTTTTAATTAAAAAATTAATTTTTTTTAAATTATTTTTAGGATTTTGATTTAACAAAAAATTGTAATTTTAACAATTAACGAGATTTGACAAATAAAATTAAAATTAATGAATAATTTTGGATTTTTTTTACTTGACATACAAGTTTTAACATTTAGCACGGAGGCGAATTGAGCGAAACTTACCTGAAGGTAGGAAAATAATAAAAAAATTAATTTATAAGATAAAGGTAAAAGTCGAGAATGTACAGTAAAATTTTAAAATAAAAAAAAAAATTAAAAAGAAAATTTAAAAAAAAAATTAAAAATAAAAAAGTTAAAAAAATTATTTATAATTTTATTTATAAAAATAAATTAATTTTTATTTAACTTAATTTTTTATTTTATTTTTTATTAAATTTATACTTTTTAATAATTAAAAATTAAATATTTTCTTTAACAAACTCTAAAAAAATTAAAAAAAAAATAATTAAAAAATATTTAAAAAATAAAAAAAAAATTAATACTCAGTTGTTTTACAAACCAAATAGATTTAAAAAAAAAATATAGTTTCCATTAAAAATTTTATAAAAAAAAAATAATAATAATTTGTACATTTCGACTTTTGTATTATAGAAAATAAAAAATAATTTTAAGAAAAAATAAAATATCGAAATTTTAAATTTTGAGTCAGATTTTTTAAACATTTTCGTACACTTAAAGAAAATAAAAAATAATAAAATTCTTCAATAAAAAACCAGACGTTTCCACTTTTAAGTGAAAGTATCTCAAATTTTTGTCTAAATTTAATTTTATGGCTCACTTTCAGGCCATTTTCCAACAACATCAACTTATTCAAAAAAATTAGTAGCGAGAAAAATGTAATGATAAAAGCCTTTAACAAGTCACACATTGATTGATTGATTGATTAAAACATCTAAAATTAGTACTAATTATTTTTCTAATCTACAAGTAGTACAAAAAAAATCAGTTACAAACATCACATTCCAACAGTCAATTGTTAGATTATAGCCAAAAATTGTTAGAATCAAAAACACACACAGTTGAAAATTCGTTTTTTGTCAAAATTTCCAACATCTAACGATCAGTTTTTGTGAAAAATTTAAAAAAAAATAAAAAAAATCATGACAAGTTGCGAAATTTCTTTTTTTTTTAGGTTTATACGTACCAATGACTTTTTCCACAAGTCGATGTTTTTTCTTTGGGCTTTAGTGAAGTGGTCCCATACCTTCTTGTGATTGGCAGCCGTGAATACCTTATCGATCTGATTGACTGATAATAATTGATAATACATTTTGATAAAAGGTACATACTTAAAAAGCGTCTTTTTAAATTATTTCTTGATCATTATTAATTAAATTATTATTTTTTTTATTAAAAAATTAAAAATAAAAAAAAAATTATAGTTTTTGGGTTATACAAAGGAAGAAAAAAAGCTCGAAGGACGGTTTCCCATTTATTTATTTTTTTTTTGCGTTGCGAAAACTCTTATTTATTCAGAAGTCATTCAAATTTCGTGTGATGTAGCGTGAGATTTTATTTGCTGGTGTGTGAAGAGAACATGCATCAATCAATAAATTTATAATAAATAATTAAGAGAAATAAAAAAAAAATTAAATTACAAATCAATCAATGTTATACAGCCAAATATTGAGGTGAAAATATTTAAAAATAATAATTTTTTTGTCATACACACAATTTACTTTTTTTATGATTTTTTTTTCATCTGTCAGGCATTTGTCTAAAAATTTTATTTAATTTTGAGAATTTTTTACCTGTTGCATGTTCGCTTCATTCAACTCTTTTATTTTTTGTGATTTTTTAATTTTTTTCCGACTGACTTGAAAAAATTTTTTTAGTTTATTTTTTGAAAAATAAAAACATTTTTTTTGTACCCACATTACGTACCTTCATGAAAGTTTTTTTTCTAAAGATTTATCAGTCTTTTTCTACAAAAAAAATAATTACCTGTTCCATGAATTTTTAGTTTAAATTACTCGAAAGAAGAAATTTTTCTATCCCGAAAGTTAATAATTTTTAAGGCCAGAGATACAGAGAAGTGTTTTTGAGTAAATAAAAGGTTTTACACATTTAGAAAAATCATATCAGCAATGATACTATCACCAACTAAATAATATATTTTTTATGAGGAGAGAGTGTTTTTGATCAGAAATAATTTTAATTAATTTTTTAAAAAATAATTTGTATAGTTTTTAATTAATTTTTTTAAAAATTAAAAATTTCAAGTAAAAAAATTAAATTAAAATAAATTCACAATTTGGTAAAATTTAAATTTTTTTTTAATTTTTATTTTTTTTTTTTTTTTGAATAAATTAATTATTTTTTTAAAATATTTAATTTATTAAAATATTTTTAACAAAAGTAATTTCTAAAGAAATTAAAAAAATTAATTCACAATAAATTTCATATTTTTTAAAAATACTTTTAATAATTAAATTAAATTTCTTTAATTTTAAAATAATTTTAATTTCTAATAAAAATGTTAAAAAAAATATTTAAAATAAAAAATCTCGTTAAATTTAATTAAAAATTATATTTGGTAATTTAAAATTTTTTAAAAATAAAATGAATTTTCTTTTAAAATTATTTCTGATCTTCACATCTCATGCTCTAATCAAAAAAAAATCCCCAGGATGAGTCGATCAATTAAAAAAAAATATTAAAATTAAAAATAAAAGCCCATAATTATGAATAAAAGCCGTAAAAATCTTATCATTAAACAGTCATGAGAATCTCACCTGATCCGAAATACTTAAACGTGCTACGAAATACTTTTTTTCTGAATTTTTCTTTCTTTTCACTCGTCTCGAGTTTTCATGAAAAATGGCATGTTTGTGTAGTTATGACTTAATTCTCGTGTGTACTAAACGACACATTAATGTTAATAATATTTTGTACAAATAAAAAAATAAGTTTGCATGAAAAAAATCTCCCCTCGTTCTTAATGAAAATGTGAGATAAGCAAAATGAGACCCCTGAAGTCGATGTTCGAGTTGTTGTTACTTTATACAAATAATAATTTAATAAAAAAAAGTTTCTACCACCTATGTATGTCAAGATTTCAAGTCAAATTGAAGTGTGAGAAGCACTAACAATTAGATTTTTTTTGTGGAAATTTTTGGAAGGTACTTACATTGAACGGTAATTGTCATCATTTGTTTCTTGTATTTGTCCTGAAAAAAAATTAATTATTAAAAAATTAATATAAAATTTATTAAAAAATTAAAATGAATTAAATTTTTATTATTTTATTGTTTTTTTATTATATTATTTTTTTTAAGTTTTTTATTTATATAAATTTTTTAATTTTTTTTTTTAATTTTTTATTGTTTTAAGTTATTTCCAAAAAATATTTTAAATTTTTTGTCCCTTGGTGCATTTAAATCAATTTTAAAACTTTTCAAAAAATTTTAAAAATTTTTTATATAATTTTAAAAAATTTTTTTTTTTTTTTTAAGTCAAGTTTTTATTAAAATTAATTTATTTTTTTATTGAAAATTTTTATAAAATTTAAAATTGAATATATTTTTTAAATAAAACAAAATTAGGTATATTAAAAAATAAATTATTTTAAGTTTCATGAAAAAAATAATTTAAAAATATTTTTTGAATGTTTATAAAATATTTTATTACTTTAATTTTAATTTAAATATTAAAATTGTTGATTGAAATAAATTTAAAATTTATTTTTAAAAATTATAATAATTTATTTTTTAATATTTTGCCAAGGTTTTTATGATTTTTTAATTAAAATATTTTAAATAAAATTTATAATTAATTTTTAATTTAATTTAAATTAAATAAAATAATAAATTAAAATAAAATAAAATTAAATTTTATCAATTTAAAAAAAATTAAATGTAGGTAAAATTTTTCGAGTTTGAAAAAAAATTATTTAAATTTTTTTTCCAATTCTTTTTTTTTACAAAAAAATTAAAATAAATTTAAAACAATGTAAAAAATTGACGTACCTTCGCTTCCTTGAACTCTTGCTCATACGTCGCCTTTTCATTCTGCAAGCGACGCACATGCGAATTCGTGCTCTGTATGATTGTGTAAAAAATATTCGAGTTCTTTTTATTGCAATCGCCCCGTTCGAGCCACGTGCACAACACTTGACACGCTTTCAGAAACTTATCGTCGCTCTTGATCTTCTCGCCGAGATTCATTGCCTCGCTCTCGCTATAATGGATGATTTGCGGCGGCGATAAGGGTCTCAATCTCTCTTTCTCCATCTTTTCCCTGTGTCGCTGTTCGCGCTGCTGCTGCCTCGTGCGACACTCGTACTCGTACTGATCGTCGCGTGCTTGGGCATAATCGACATGCAATCGCCCGCAATTGGCGACGTCATTGCTGTTTCCCATTCGCACACGATATCCGGAGAGATAAATCGCCGACTCGACTGACGCCTCAAAAACAAACCGAATGTGACAAAAATTCTTCTTGGACAATCGGAGGGTCGTAATTTCGCCGCAACGCTCAAAAATCTCGTGAATTACTTGTTCCGTCATGTTTTCCGGCAGTCCCCCGACGAAAACAGTTCGACATCCGGCGGGTTTTTCACGCGTTGTTGGTTTCGGGGCATTTGGATTCGGCGGAAAAAGAGTGCAACTTTTGCATTGAATCAATTCCTTCGTTTGTCCCGATTGCCCACTCGTTCCGGGCTCTGGCGTGGAATTTGGCGCTGTTACGGGTGCCGCAATGCGATTCATTTGTTGCACCATCGAGAGTTGTTGTTGCATATTCAAGAGATTCGGATCGACCATACCCGCTGACATCATTAGGGGAAATTGACTTGTGCCCGGAACCAAAGTACCTGGCAATCCCATCATATTTCCGTAAATTATCTCGCCATTACTCAACATCCCGAGCGGTTTTGACATCGATTTGTCACCCAATTCAGACTCACTTGTCGTTCGACGCCCCATGCCATCGATAATTCCCTCGTTGGGCGTCTCCAATTCCATCGGGACATCTTTGCTGTTGGCGTTCGCAGCTCCCTGCGTATTATTGTTGTTCATGACAGCCATCGCTGCGAGATGCAATTGGTTCGCAGTGCCCGCCGTGGGTATTGGCATTTGATTTGCAGTCGTGTGTTGCGGCGCAAGAGCAACTTGCGGTTGGGCATTCACGAAATTACCCAACATTTGCTCTAAAAATAGACAAAAGCAGGAAATACTTTGAGATAAAAAGAATTTTCGTCTCATGGGGAGGTACGACGAAGCAGATGAAAAGTTAAATTTTCGCGTGACGAGCATCGATACTCACGTAATTGCAATTGCAACGCGTTGTTTGCGATGGATCCAATGTTGAATGCCATGATTTGTGGTTAAAAATGCGATTTTTCTACTGATTTAAGCTTTTTTTCGTTCCATCTGATCCGACTTGTTTTGATAAAAAAGAACTAATATTCACGTACGCCTCAGAAAATTAATTATTTCGAACACGTTGTTACTCCTCATGAAATTCAGTTCAAATCTAATGACCGTTAATATTTTCTATTGACATGAAAAATGAAAAATTTAATAAAAATTAAGAAATTTTATTCATGCCTCATAAAATAATGATAATGGACAAATCTCGCATCATGAACGCATTGAATGCAAAAATTCACCAAATGGCAAGAAAATAAAAACCAATTTCTCGGTTGGACTTGAATAGCGAAGATCATGAAAAGGAGAGAATATAAAATCAGAGCAGTTGTCATCACTCCAGAAATCTTTTCGGGATGAGAATTGATATCAATGAAGCCTGAAATTGGGATCATCCAGTTGGCGAGAGGACCCAAAAAGTGTGTGCTGAAGATGTAATTCCAGAAATTTTTATTGAGGAATTTTTCTTTCAAACGTGACATTTTTTCTTGTTTTGAAATGTTTTTCTTGGATTGCTTGAAAATTAAAAAAAAAAAAAATATTAAATAAAAAATAAATTAAAATTAAAAAAATGGAGAAAAAATAATTAATTTTAATTTTTTTTTGCAGTTGATTTTTCGTTAAAAAAATTTTAGTTAATTTTAAATTTAAGATTTTTAATTTTTTTAACTCTAAAATAAAATAAAAATTTTTTTAAATATTTTTTTTATATATATTTCAATTTTTAAAAACTTTAGTTTAAAATAAAATAAAATATATAAATTTAATTTTGTTTCAATTTTTAATTTTATTTCAAGTAATTCATTTAATTGTTAAAATTGAAATAAATAATTTAAAAATAAATAATAAAAATATTTAAAAAATATTAAAAATATTTTTTTCAAATTTGACTTGAAACTTTAGAGGTAATTCTTTAATAAATTTTATTATAAACAATTCATTATTTTTAATTTTAAAGAAATTTATAATTTTTTATCAATTACTTTTACTAAATATTTTTTCATATTTAATTTCATTATATTTTTAAAAATGTCAAAAATAATTACCTTAATAAAAATAAATGCAATAAAATTATTAAATTTATTTTTTTGAATAAAATAAATTTAATAATTCAATAAAAAAAAATTATAAAAAATAAATGAAAATAATTTTGAGTATTTTTTTCATATTTTTTAAATTAATAAAATTAAATGTGAAAAATATTTAGTATAAAAAATTTATACATTTTTTAATTAATTTTAATTAATTTAATTAATTTTTAATTTTAATATTTAAAAAATAGTAAATTTATTAAAAAATTACCTTTAAATTAAATTTGAAAATATTAGTATTTTTTTTTTTTTTTGTTGAATTTTATGAAAATTATTTTTAAAAAACCAACCAACTTTTTTTTACGAGCAAGAGAATCAAAATAAAAACAATTTTTTTTTTGAACATTTAACATCAATTTTTATTCTTTACATGTTTTTTTTCATCTTCATCATTATCTTACATCGCTAAAATTTACAATGAATCTCTTCGTCTTGACTTAATCTTATAAAATTTTTATTTTTTTTATCTAAATTTTAATTTTAAATATTTACACATATGCTCGATTACTACTTTAGAATAGCATTTTTCTACTTTTTGTCATCTAATTATAATATAATAAACATACAAACTATGGATCTTAACTTTTAGGGACTTTATGCTAAATACAACTGAAAATTATTAGAAACTTAGGTCTATAAGCGCTTTCTTACTTTTTAATATTCCTGTCGCTAAATTATTCTTTTTTTTTACATGCCAGACTTAAAATATGTGTTTATTTCGTAAAATTATTTTATTTCGTCATTTTTTTAATTAATTATTATTAAGTATTTTTGATTCACTTTTAAAGCAAACGTTATTGCTCCCGTTTTAATAGATCACTTCGTAAACTGTGGCTTTCTTGTCGCCCGAACCCGTTACAATGTATTTGTCATCAACAGAGATGTCACAGCTAAGTACTGATGAGGATTCCTTCGACTATGAAAAAAAAATAAAATTTTTTAGTAAAAAATTTTAAATAAATTTTGGTGAAAAAAATGTCTTACTTGGAAAATTGATGCTCCATAAGGCGTTCGCCAAGCATTCAATAAGTTATCTTTGCCAGTTGAGACAAACCACTTGCCGCACGAGGCAAATTTCAAACTCAATACACAACTTTCGTGTAAATGTAACTGATATTTGTCGGGTTTCGTGGCATGCAAGACCTCGACGTTGGAATTTTCCATACCGACAGCCAACCATTCGCCTAAAAAAATTAAAATTTATGTTAAAAATCGAAGTTTTAAGGGATTTTAAAGCAAAATTTTACCTGTTGGGCAGTATCCGAGTGAGAAAATTTGCGATCCAAAGTCGTGTTGTTGCAATTGACGCCCTTCTCTGAGATCCCATGAGCGAACGGTGTTATCCAAACCGCCAGTCCATAATTTTGTACCATCTGCACTGATGTCGATGCATGACGCGCCATCAGTATGACCTGAAAAAATAAAAAAAAGGATCAAGTTAGCATTGAATTTAACAATTTTTATGAGAAAATGTTGTCACGAATATTGAAATTTCTCCCAAAAAAGGTTTTTAAAAGCAATTTTCGACAAATTTCGTTCATTCCAAGATCAAAATATGGCGGAAGACAAATAGTTACGTGTGTTCCGAGCTCCTCAAATGGCGATCGGGATGAAATTATGGAACACATAAAAAAAGTCATGCTCGAATTTGGTGCCCCGATCGATTTTGAATGCGTAACTTTGGGCACTGACACCGGAGAAACGACAAAATCCGCGCTCGAGAACGAAGATTTGCAATATGCGATCAGTACAATTCGCAGAAACGGATCCGCCTTCATAAGTCATCTCGAAACATCGCAGCTGGCGAACAATATTGGCGTCAAAAACGTCTTAAAACTTCACGCGAGCATTTCTCACATCAAATCGTACCCCGGAGTCCCGATGCGACATAATAACGTCGATGCTGTCATAATTTTCCAAAATGTCGAAGGCGAATATGCGGGTCTCGAGCACGAAATTATCGATGGCGTCGTTGAAATGGTAAAAGTTGCCACGGAAGAAAGTTTTCGGAATGTCGCCGAAACTGCTTTCAAGTATGCCGTTCAAAATAATCGCAAGACAATTCACGCGGTGCACAGTGTTCGGTACTTTCCGATGACAGATGGGCTTTTTTTGAAGACTTTGGGAGCTGTAGCGAACGATTTTCCGCAAATTAATTTCACGCCGATCACGCATCGCTCGTTCATGAGTCGATTTATTCGAGCGCCGGAGGATTTTGATGTCGTTTGTTGCCCAAATGCCTATGGATCGGCGATAACAGCAGCTGCTTGCGGGATGTGCGGAGGTCCGGGATTGTTTTCGAGTGTTAGTTATGGCGAAGGGATTATGGTTTTTGAGCCGGCAGCGAGAAAGGCGAAGTTGGGACACAATTTTGAGAATCCTATTGCTTGTTTGAATGCAGCGGCGCAAATGTTGTTCTACTTGGGATATGAGTAAGTTCATTTTTTGATTGAAAATTAATCTGCTTTAATTTTTTTTCGAACATTATTAGGTTATTTTTCCTTATTTTTCAAAAAAAAAAAATAAATAAAAATTATTTAAAAAAAATATTAAAAAAAAATTGAAAGTTATTAAATTTTTTAAAAAAAATTTTGCAAATAAATTAGAATTTCAAAAGTTTTGTTTAAAATTTAAAAAAATTTTATTTAAAAATTTTTAAATATTTTTTTTTACCAAAATTTTTTATTTTTTTTTTTCAATTTTTTTTACTTAGGTTTAAACCGTACAAATATCTTAAAAATATTTTTAAAAAATTCTTCAACTATTTTTGAGCAATTTTAATTCATTTTTTTTAATTTTAACTATTTTTTAATGAATTTTAAAATAAATAGAATCTAATCAAACATCTTAAAAAAAATAAGTAAAATTATCAACGATCAAAAATTGTTTTAAAAACTGCCATAATATATAAAAATTATTTCAAACCTTAATTTTTTTTAAATTAATTTAAAGCAAATTATGAATTTGATTTTTTTTTTCATTAGGGACAAAGCCTCGAAGTTACAACAAGCAATTGACGCCACAATCAACAAAGACCGCGTTCACACAAAAGACTTGGGAGGCACCGCGAGCACATCTGAAGTCATCCAAAACATCCTCGATCGTTTAAATTTAGGAGAAATTCAAAAATCGACAACCATTTCCTAAAAAAAATGTAAAAAAAAATAAATTTACCTTGAAATTGTCTGACCAACGTTTGATTTTGCAAATCCCAAACTGCGATATTGCCATCGGAGCAACATGAGAAACAGACTTTTGAGTCAGGTGAGATAGCGAGTGCATAGCATGCAGGCGCATTTGAGGTAAGTTCAGCCTTGATTCTTGGAGTTGGACTCGCCAAATCCCAAATTGATAAATTAGATGCTAAAAAAAAAATTAAATTATTTTTTTGATTTTTTTTTAACAAAATCATCAAAACTTACCTTCTCCTCCGACAATCAATGTTCGACCGTCGGGCAAGAGTTTCACTGAACGAATGTAATTGTCCCGTTGCTGTTGGAAAAAAACAAAAAAAAAAGTTAATATCTTTGCACAAAGGAGAAGAAGCGGATTCTGATTCCACATGATCTACTCACTAAACAGTCCAATTGGCTAACTGGTGATTTCAAGTTTGGTTGAGAGATGTCCCACGCTTTGACGCATCCTTTGCCGCCTGTGTAGACGTATTTTGTGGGATTGGAGATCGTAACGGCGCACACAACTTCGCCGTGATTCAAGGTGCTGATTTGGCGTGCGTGACGCGGAATGCCGGCGCCCATTAAAGCATCATTGGGGAATGGAACGGGTTGCATTTGACCTTCGGCGCTCACGTGGAATGAATAAGCTCTGAAAAAATGAGAGAAAAATTATTAAAGTTGCTCAAAATTTTTTTTAAAGAATTTAAAAAAGGTTAAAAAATTTTTTTTAATTATTATTATTAATTTTTATTATTAATTATTAAAAATTTTTAATTACTAAATTAATTTAATTTTTGAACTTAACAATATTTTTAGTAATTTTTCACAAAATAATGAAAAAAATAATAAATAAGAAAATTTTTAATTTTTTGCAAAATTAAATTCATTTTCAAATTTCATAAAATTTACTAAAATTAATCCAACAAAATTATTTCTTTTTTAATTTTTGATATAAAATTCAAAAAATTATTAAAATTTTTTTTTTTATTTTTTTTTTAATTTTTTTAAAAATTTTAAATTTAAATTTATTTGGTAGAATTAAAAAAAAATTAATTAAATAAATTAATTAATTGAATTAATAAAAATTTTTAATAAAAAAATAAATTTAATTTAATAAAAAAAAATATTTTATTGGATTTATTTTAATTTTTTAAATTTGAATTTTGACTTAATTTTTGAAATTTTTTTTTTAATTAAATATTTTGAGAAAAAAATTAGAAATTAGTTCAATTTAAATAATTTTTTTTGCAAAAAAAATTATTTTTTTTAAATTTTTTTTAAAATATAAAATAAAACAAAAACTTACGGTTTTCCTCCCGCTAACGATCCAAGACCGGGTCCCAGCGCTCTCAATTGCGGATGCGGATCATATCCAACGGGCAACGGAGCTCTCGGATGCGGATATCCGGGCATACCTGGAGGCATTCCAGCGGGAATTCCGCCCGGACCATAAGCAGCTGCCAATTCTGGAGGCGGAGCGCCATTCAAAGGTCCCAAATAATGCGGATAACCGCCCGGATTCAAAACTGGAGGCTTAACAACGCCCTTCATCATGCCAGCTGGAGGTAATCCATTGCTTGCGGAATTTGTGGGAGTAACAGATTTCGAAACAGGAGTCGATGGTTTGTCTTCGAGCTTTTTGTTTGATGGCGTGGAAGCGTTTGACGAAGTGCCCGAACGCGGCGAATGAGGTCCTAAACGATCATTGTGTTCCATTTTCTTCACCATCATGCCATTTTCACGCGGAGACATTGTTCCGTTGTGACCCATTTGATTGGATGACGGACTCATGGGATTAATTTCTGAACTATCATCAACTACGAGATCAGCGTCAGATTTTTCGCCGTCAGATTGCTGCATGAAAAAATTTTTTTTTATCAAAATTTGGGTTTTTTTTGATGAAAAATCAAAACTTACGTGTCCCATATCTTTTTCTTCCTTCTTAATTTTTTTGAGATCATGTCCGTGCGATTCGGGAGTGCGAGGTCTGTACTTTTCACGATCCGGCGGTGAAACGGAATTTCTCTAAAATAAAAAATTTTCAATTAAAATCGATTTTTCATGAAAAATTTTCAAAAAATCTTACGTTATGTCGTTCATCAGTAGCACTCATGCCTCCAACGCTCTTCGATTCTTCAGGTCGATGCAATTCCTGCTTATTCAACATGGCAAGCGGATGCTGCGAAGGACCTCCGGGCAATGCAAGTTGTCCATTTAACGATCCGGGCGTCAAACCGGGATGAGGAA
The DNA here is from genome assembly GCF_036172545.1 of Culicoides brevitarsis. Lineage (NCBI taxonomy): Eukaryota > Metazoa > Arthropoda > Insecta > Diptera > Ceratopogonidae > Culicoides > Culicoides brevitarsis. Next base: position 10,724,654 of record NC_087085.1, read on the forward strand.
TCGCCATCGGGATACCTGGAGGACCTCCGTGCGGGTGTTGCGCATGCATTTGTTGCAAAATTCTCGGCAAATCGGGTCTCTGTTGACCTATCACAGCATTCAGTTCCGACATTGTAATTTGCTTGGCGCGATCAACTGCCGTCAATACTTGCTGCTGTTGGTCTTGCGAAATATACGGAAGAATTTGGTTGATAATCGCATTCAAACGTTTCGCGATTTCAGTCTGAAAAAAAAAAAAAAATATTTAATGGTCAATTATTTCAAAGAAAAAAAGTATTTTATTAATAAAATCACGACAGACATCATTTACATTACAATTTGTGTGGGTTTGTTCATGTCATCATGTATCACACTTGAAAATCTCGCTGCTAGACAAAATGCTGAGCTATTACAATTATTAGCATTTACGCGATTTCGTTCGTTATTTAATACAGTTATTTATTTATTGTTAAAGCAAACATTAAACACACAACACGCCAATTAGTAGTGTTTGAGCGTGAGTGCGTGTGTGAGCGTTAAAGTGAAATTATATGTTTTTTTATTCGCTCTGTTCAAATAACGCAGCAGAGGCAAAAGAAAAATAAATTTATTGTTCTCCAGTAGATAATAGTCATAATAGTAATAACATAATATAGTTACTCTTATTTATAAAGTAGTAGTAAATATCTGGTGTGTAACAATAATTTTACCATGCCCATTAAATTCAATGAATGGATATGTCTATACAATAAAAATGAACATTCGGAGTATTTGTAGACGGAAAAATTACTATTATTTATGTTGACTCGATTACTTTGCTCGGAATTTCGTGCAGTGATGTTGAATTTGTATCAACAATACACAATATATATTTAGCAAAAATAAAATTAAATAATTTAATTAAATAATAAATAAAATAAATAAATAATAAAAAAAAAATAATTAATTTAATTTAAAAACAAATTTAATTTATTTTTATAAAAATTTAATTTGAATAAAAATTATAAAAAATAATTATATTTTTAAATAAATTGAAATAAATAATTTTATTAATAAATAATAAATTAAAATTGTAACAATCTTAATAATAAAATTATTTGTTTTTAATTTATTTAAAAATAAAATTTTTTTTAATTTAAATTAATTTTAAAAAAAAAATTCAAGTTGTTTTAGAATAAATTAAAATAAAATTTTATTTAAAAATTAAAAATTTAATTTTATTAAGAATTTTAATTTTTTTTCATCAATCAAAGAAAATTTTATTTTTTCTATTAAGAATTAAATAAAAAAAAATTATTATTATTTTTAAAAAAATAATTTATAAATTAAAAATTTTAACGTCAAAAAATATATAAATAAAAATTAAATTTTTAAAAAATAAATTGATAATTTATTAATGATTAATAAATAATTTTTTTTTATTTAAATTAAAACTTTTATTTTTAAATTTTTTTAATTACTCAAAAAATTAAAATTTTACGCTAAATTTTTATTTTTTGTAAATTTATTGACCTAAATTAAATTTATTTTTTTTTAATAATTAATTTGAATGAATAAATTTATTTTCTTTAAATTAAAATTTGAATTATTCGTTTTTTTATTTATTTTTTAAATTTTTATTAAGATGCAATTTAATTTATTTTTCATTTAATTAAAAAATTGGCACGATTATTAAACACAAACAAAAAAACTAATCACCATCCCTGCCTGCCTCTGCTAATAAATTATCAAGTGGTTATGATCTGCTTGCCTACACATTTCAATTTACTACTGTTTCTGGCAAAGGCACGGCATAACATGGCATGCGAAATGTGTAAAACAAAAAAAAAACAACAAAATCATTGCCTTCGCTATTATTATTGTATTACCACTCAAAAATTTATTTTTTAAATAAAAGAAATCATTAACATTTTCACAGGCGATTATTGTAAAGTAAATTGCTTTGAGTGCTTTTAAAGCGATTTTAATCAAGACTTTGTGGTTTAAATTTATTTCATTTTCATTCAAAGCGCTACTAAACGTCTATTTCTATTGTCGCAAACACAATAGCCCGTTTTTTTCTGCTGCTACAAAAATTGAATGTAATGGATATTTTATGAAGCACAAGAGACACCTACTGCGAACAGGGAAATTTCTGCGCAGTAATAACTCATAATTAACTCGATTTAAATTCTTTTGTGGAATGTTTCAATTCAATTTCTATGACCTTCCTACTCGCATGTTATGTAGCGAAATCGGTCGACACGGGAAATGCAATTGAATGCCAAAATATTCTAACCACTTAAGAAATGTATTCCACATACAAGAAATTAATTGCAACGCAAAGTATTTTTCTCACATACGAAAAAAAAATATTATTTCACTGCCAAGTTTCTGACATACCGCTACAAATTTCTTATTAACTACTCAACGAATTGGCACACACACAGAATCCGACATTTAAAAAAAATAATGCAAAAAACTAAAGCACGATTACAGTAACAGTATTTCTTTCTTGATTTAGGCAAATGCAATTTTTCAAAAAGTTTTGCATTTTGTTTCATTTAATTTTTTAAATGAAAAATAATTTAATAAAAATTATTTTTTTTTTTTCGAAGAAAATAAAAAAAATCAAGAAAATTAACTAAAATTAAAATTAAAAAACTTTTAATTTTTTGAAAAATTAATTTTTTGAGCAACTTAATGTTAAATAATAAATATTTTTGTTAAGTTAGTTTTTTTTTAAATGAGAAATTTAAAAAAAAAATTAATTTTCAAAGAAACGTTAAGAAAATTATTGAAAATTTTGTTTTTTTTTTAATCAAATAAATTTTTTATAAAAAATAATAAATTTTATTGATTTTTAAATAAATAAAAAAAAATATTTTTGTAAATTTATTTATACAATAAATAATTTTAAATAATAAAAAAATAATAAATTATTAAAATTGATTAATTAATTAAAAATAATAAATTAAATATTAATTAAAAAAAATAATGAATAAAAATAGAAATTATTTCAGATAATTTTTTTTAGTTTATATAATTTTTTAATAATTTTTTTGATAATTTTTTTAATTATTATTTTATTATTTTATTTAATTATTATTGTTTATATTATTTAAAAAAAATAATTAAATTTATTAAAATTATAATAAAAAAAAAACATTTTTCTTCAAAAATTATAAAATTAATAATTTAATATTAATTGATTAATTTTCTATTTAAAATATGAAAATAATTTTAAATTATAAAAATTATTATTAAAATTATTAATTATTATTATTATTAAAAACTATTATTAAAATAATAAAAATATCATGAAAGTTGTCAAAATTAGTCAAAACTATAAAAAATAATTAAAAACAACATAAAATATTTTCGAAAATCGCCTTTGCCTTTATAAAAAAATTAGATAAAAGCCATGATAGAAAACCGATGCCGAGCAAGAAACGACAACAAAATACCACAGACAGTGGGTGACACACACACACAGCAGAAGAAACGTTGTGCCAACTATACACAAGATTTTATCTCAATGGAGCATAAATGATTCAATGAATAGAATAATTAGATGTGGGTGCAATGATTCTCTAATGAGGTTTTTTGCTGTCTCTCTTTTAGCTGATATTTTATTTACCTTGCTCGGATTAATGATTTACAAGTCGCAACGGATTAAGCTTCATAAAATAATAAATATCGTGTGGTGTTAATGGTCTAGCCGGAATATATATTTATAAAAAATGTCTCGTCGGTGTGTGTCACGTGTTATTGTCACATTTGACAGATTTTTTATTTTGTAAAACTATAAATTTTTTATGCGTGACACGAATGTAAATGATCAAGTGGGAAAGTAGATCGAAATAGTTTGAAAAAACCCACGATGCTTATTATTTGACGTCAAGCGCCAAATTATTCAGGTGACAAATGTTTGTCGGTTTTGTGTGAATAGCGAATAAATAAACAATCGGGTGCCAAAAATTTAAAAAAAATAAAAAAAAAATTGTTACTGTGTCAAAGTCACGAAAAAAATTAAAAAAAAAAATTTTTTTTGAAAATTTACTCGAATAGTCGATAATTGATTATTAATTTTCGCCTTGTCTCACCTTTATCCGGCATGAACTACAAACACGTCTCACTTCATTAAACTACCGTTCACCGGTAAATTACACTTAATTAAACCTCATGAGTGCACAACAACTTTAAAAGTAACTCTATCGGCAACACTCTTGTTTGTGCTTTACTTGCTTCTTTTTTCTTCGCTCTCTCGTGTGTGTGATGTCGAACACTTAGGCAAACAACACAACACATAAAATTGGCTTGTTTAAATATGTACTATCATGACAAAATAACAACTTTACTCCTTTTCTCGACACAACAGCGACGCTCTCCAGTTGTCTGGCAAGCAAAAGCAAGGCAAGCAAAAAGACGAAGGAGGAGAGCAAGAGAGAAGGTACTAAACAAACATAAAATAAAAGCACTAGACTTTTATCAAAACGCCAAGCATGCAACTCTTCTTGGCAAACGCAGACAGGACATGAAGTGTGTTTGTACATGAATCATGTTACTGTTGTTGCCTGTTTTATTTTTGTGAACATTTAAAGTTTTATGGCAGTTTCGAAAAGCATCTTTCTTATTTATTTATTTATTTACACAGACACACACACACACACTTGACATACACACAGGAACAAGAAGAACATGAGTTTGCCTCCTTCAGTCAACAAGAAAAGAGGCACTAACATTAAAAGATGCTTTTTATGAGTGAGACTGTCTTCCTTTTTGAATTTCTGTGCAGGTCAGGGACGTAGAAAAAATTTTTTGTCAATTTTTGTTTTTTTTTTAAATTTTTTATAACTCATTTTTATCGAATATTAATTTAATTTAACTTTTTATTTGATTTTAATTTAAATTTTTATTTTTTTATTTTAAAATCTTATATTTTTTTTTTAATTTTTTAAAAATTTTAGTAAATTTTATTTTATTTTTTATTAACTATTTTTTTTAATTTTATTTTTAAAAAAATATTTTATACTTAGTTTTTTTAAAAATGGTTTTAAAATTTTATTTTATTAAATTTTTTTAATTTATTTAAATTGAAAAACTAATTTATTTTTTAAATATTTAATAATTTTTATTCGAATTCTTTTACCTTACAATTTTTAATTTATTAAATTTTAATTTTTAATTAAAAATATTTTTAAAAAAAAAATTAAGAAAATTTTAAAAAAATTGTTCCTGATCATGAAATTTCCTGTCTTGTAGCTAAATTTTAAATTTTATAAAATTAAATTAAATTCTTTTTTATACTTCTGTTTAAATTATAAATTAAATATTTTAAAATTTACTTAAAATTGTAACGACGAGTCAAAAAAAAATTCAAAAAAATAAATTAAAATTTAAATTTAAAATAGTGAAAAAAATTTTAAATTGCATAAATTAAAAAAATATTGCATTGACAAAAATTTTATAAAAAAAAATTTTGAAAAAAAATAAAGATTTTAATTTTAATAAATAAAATTATTTCTCTAAAAAAATAAAAAAATAATAATTTTAAATTTTTTTTTTAATTAAAATTAAATTAATATATTTTTCATTTTTTTTATTAATTTATTTAAATAAGTGATTATTTTAATTAATTTTCAAAAAATCTAGTATTTTATTTATAAAAGCTTAAAAACTTAAAATTTTATTTTTTTTTAAATTTTTTTCCCATACCCGTAAACTTCGATCTACCTATTAAATAAATTATTTTATGGATTTTTTTTATTTTTAAAAAAAATAAAAATTTGCATTCATTTTCAAGATTTTTCTGTTCATAAACCTTCTCAAAGCTTAATTTAATGCATTACAAAAAATTCAAATGAATTCTTAAAGCGAAATTTGAGTTAAAGCATTTCAAAGTTCATATAAATTTTGACTACCAGAGGGCGCTTTTATATCAAAATAGAACAAACTACGTCACTGCGTCACAAAAACTAATCTAACGACTATTTCTTGACTCGACTCGAGGAAAAATGATATCGCATCAAGGATTGATGTGCATGGGATTTACTGAGCATAAATTTGAATAATTCTTTTGTTATAACTGAATATGATGGGAAGCAATATTGAAAACGATGTTTGTTTAATGTACCTTGGGAATTTTATCGCAGATTTTCCTCTTTCTACCTCTCGTTTTCATGAATGGATGCCTGTCTGGTTGGCACCCACATCACACAACGTTTGCCTGCTTATCTTTTTGTACTTCATTTAATTTACTTTCTTAATTATTCATATCAGTGTGTGGGATTTTAATGTTTATTTACATAAATCTTTATTATTATTCTTACTTTTATTTACTCGAGAGACGACGAGAGACGAAGGAGACTAAGTAATATTTCAAAAGTCTGAGATACATCATGTGAAAGGAAGATATGTGATGTTTACATTTTATAACAAATTTAAACATTACCATCATCTCGTACTTTGTTGTAATGTTTGCAGGTTAACTCACAAAATTGGATGTTATCTTATTCGTTTAACGATACAAATATTTACATTTTATCTGTATTTGCATGGCGATGACTGACGCTCCATCATGCCATATATCAGGAAAATTTGACGCATAATATGCAATATTTTGTTTGACAAATGTATCTAACGGACAACTAGCAAAAACTTGGCATGAGTCTGATAAAATAATCCACATGGTGTAATCGTTGCTTGTCATGCAATGTTTCATTTTTTTTCTCGTTCTTCCTTTTCTGCGTCGGTTGTTCGGTAGTTGGAAAGATATTACATTTCCTTGATAACTTGTAAATTGTATGTATTTTATTATTATTTGTTGACTTCAATTTCGTTCCCCGCATGTTTGCTTGCTACTTTACCAGAAAGAAGCTTATATCTGTTTTCAACGTCATGTGTTTGAGGAAGACATGTAAGTAGTTTAATTGTGAAAAATTGATTTTTGTAAAAGTTGAAAAATTTTGCGAAATAAATTCAAATAATAATATTTTCAATTATGTAATAATAAATTCAAAATTTTTATAATTTAAATTTGTAAATTTTTACCATTAAAATTTATTAAAAAAATTTTTTTTTTAAATTTTCTTTATAATTTCTTTAATTTGCATTCATTTAAAATAAATTGAAATTTTAAAATTTGTTTTAATTTAAATTTTTAGGTTTAATAAATTATTATTTTTTTTTTCGAAAAATAAAAATAAATTAAATTAATAATTAATAAAAAAAATAAACAAATAAAAATAAAAAAAATGTTCAATCATTATTATATTTAAATATTTTAATTTTTTAAAAATTTCTAAAATATTTTTTTATTTTTATTTAAAACTTTTTATTTTTTTTTAATTAATTTCAAATTTTAATAGATTAATTTAAAAATTTTTTGCATTAATTTAAAATATTAATTTATTTATTTTTATTAATTAAAAAAATAAATTAATTTTTTAATTAATTTTTAGAAATTTAAATATAAATTTTTAATAATTTTGAAAAATTTATTTTTTTTTTCAAATTTTTTTTTAATTAATTTTATTATTTTTTTTTTAATTTTAATTTTTTTTAATTAATAAAATTAATTTAATTTAAAATAAAATTATTTTTTTTTATGAAGCAATTAAATGATTATTTATTTATTTATTTTTTTTTTTTGTTATTTTTAAATTAAATAAAATAAAAATTTTATTAAAATTCTAAAAAAATTGTAATAAAAAAATTTTCGAGACACAAATTTTTCACAATAAAAGTAGAGCAAGAGTGAGTCAAGTAATAAAAAAGCAAAAAAAAAAAGATTATTCATTCATGTGTGTGTTTTTCCATGTACTTGCGCGTTTCTCGTGCACTCACCCAAAACACACGAAGATAAACATCATGAAAATTTTGTAGTAAGGCGATAAGTATCGGGTTTTGCTGAAGTTTCCTGTGACGAAACGACGTCGCTGTCGCATCAAAGACGCATTTATTTACAAAGTGCTCATTCCATTTAGTGTAAAAATAAACAAAATACATTTTAATATAATTTTGGTTTGGTCGCACACTAAAACCATCATGCAACGTGAAAAAAAATAAAAAATGTTAAATTCGCATGTCATTACCAATTTTACAGCAAAAGTACATAAATTAATCATGGTAAGCCCCCCTGTATGGGTTTATTTTAATAATAATAATAATATTGATAAAATCATTAATTTACCGAGCGCAGAGCGAGAGAAATAAACTAAAACACAATTACACAGCATATAACCGCACACTGCCCAACATTAAAATAAACCACATGCAAACCAATCAACTGTGGACATGAAACCATATGTGTCCTTCTATCCACTCTCTCTCTCCGGCTACGCATTTGCTGATTACTATTATTATTATTATCATTATCATCATCATCATACAAAACGGGTTAATTGTCATTCATGTTAATTTGTGACAGACACACAGGAGTTTAGCGTGTGGGACGACGTTCGAAAATGATTATTATCGGTATGCATGCGATGCCACGCCATATTATTGCCTCGGTCAGACACTTTTCATGGACACACACTCTCACATTTCACTGCGAATGAAAAAAAATAGTTTGGTTTTGGTTACCGATATCATTAACATCATCAGCATAAGTATCTCATTAAAATGCTTATCGAAGCGTAAATTATGAATTTTGGTTTGAATAAAATCGTATGAAAGTGCATTGACTGGCATTGGGCATTGTGCATGCGAAAAAAATTAAAAACTACTCAAATGTCAATTTAGAAAATTGATTGTGTGTGTGTGTGCAAGTCGCTTGCAGCATATTAATGTTCTGTGTACACAACAAATTTTTTTGTGACTAATTGCAATTACAACTTTTGACACGGATTTAATTACATTTTTGTACGTGCACGTTGGATATTTGCATTTATTTTTGGATTTAAAATCCGATCCAAGTATGGAAATGTTTAATTAAATTAAATTAATATAAATAAATTAAAAGTTCGACCTATAAAAATTTTTTTCAGAAATAAAGTTGAACGTTGCTTTTAATCGCATTTAATATTGAATGAATTTTTTTTTAGTTTTTAAAAAATTTTTTTTTATTGAAGCTTGTTTAATAAAAAAAATATTATTTATTTTTTATTTTATTTAAAAATTATTAAATTAAATTTTTTTTAATTTATTATTTTTTTTAATTAAATAATTAAAAAATTTTAAAATTAAATTTAATTTTTTTATTCATTCAATTTATTTGTAAAAAAATAAAAATATTTAAAAAACAAGTATTAAAAATATATTTTGAACATTTAAAAATTTGTTTAAAATTTATTTGAGCTTTTATTTAATAAAAAATAATTTTTATACTGTCCAATTTTATTTATTTAGGTATTATTGCATTTATTTATTTTTTGTAAATTTTTATTTATAAATTTAGACTTATTTTTTTTATTTAATTAATTTAATTTAATTATTTTGTTCCAATTGGATATGAATATTTTACATTTTTAAATAAAATATAATTTAAGCTTTTAAATAATAATAATTTTATTTAAATGTAAATAACAATTTAACTTTGATTAAATTTAATTAAATTTTATATATATATTTTTAATAATTTTTAAATAAAATAAAATAATTATTAAAAAAAATAATTTTAAAAAATTAATTTCATTTATTAATTTTTTTTTAATTTTCTTTATTTTTATTCAATTTTTCTTTTATATTTTATTTTTTTTTTAATTAAAAAATCAGACAGACACCAAAAAAGACAATTTTTCACATTTTTCGCACCATAAAAAATTATCGACGTCAAATGCATATAATTCTCGATTCTATAAAAGCCACTCAACGTCCTTAGTAGGAGTTTTATTTTATTATTTTTTAAATTCTATATAATTAATTGATGTACATTGCTCGCTGTTCAGATCTTGTTAATGATGTCTGGCGATTTAAAAGTCGATTACTTCAATAAAAAAGCAACAACAACGCTGACCAGTAGCTATTTAACGTTATGATTGATTATTTATGTGAATAAAATTATTATTTAACGAGGAATGTTGTCTATTTATTTATTCTTGACGTTTTTTACAACACGCCGTTGGTTGATGTAACCGGAGTTTTTATGACATTTAAACGTTATTAATATTTATAAAATGCTGACAAGTAAAGTAACATAATTAACAAAATAGACAACAAGCTCCATTAAATGGCATTGCAAAGTTTTTGCCAACTTTGTAAAGCTCTCTCAATCATTAAAATTAAATTTACTTGATCTTTCACTTTTAATTTGAAAAATTTAAAGCAATTTCCTTGTGATGTCCATTAGGTTGCTTGGTTTTGCACACACAAGATTATTTTGAACTGTGGCTTTTCGACCGCACAATAACCTCTCGTTTCTCCTTCTTTGCTTGCGTTTGTGACCGAGAGAGAATTTTCCTAAATCTATAACTCCATAGGAAATGTCTGAATCATGAATATTACAATATTTGGCATACTTTCCCTTGACATACCAAAAATATTCTGAATTTTGCGCCGTACGTAAAATAAATATGTGATGTGGCCAAAGAGACCACAATATTATGGTTTTATAAACTCAAGCCCATTAACAAAAGTATTTTATGTTTTAGAGAGAACTGAGCATGTTTGTGTGCCGTTCATTCATCCCAATTTTTGGTTTTTGCTCTACTTTGCGTACAAATGTGGCACATCTACCGCACACAAAACATCACATGGCCTCAAGGGTGGATATAGAATTTTATATTTGCCAGTTATTAGGCGCAAAGCAAAACAACAAAGACACACATTTTCGTCTCTGTTTTGCTTTTTCTCTCTCATAGCACTTTGGTTTTTATCAACTATTTAAATATTTAATGTGGGATCATGTGTTTTATTGGATGGCACGTAGTACGATTTTATTTCATAACAAAATAACAATATCTCTATCTCCTCTTGCCAATTTGAATATTTTATCTTGACTGGCGGTTTAACTTTTTGTTTTTAATTTTTTTTTTGCAAGCCTAAAATTTTTTGTTGTACAGTTTAAGTATTAATCTTAGTTTAAGTATTTTATCAAAATTTAATTATTTTTTAAATTTTATTTTTAATTTATTTAATTAATTTTTTAAATTTTTAATTTTTATTTTAATTTTTATTAAAAAAATAATAATTTTTTATTTTTAAACATTTAATTTAACTTTAAAAAATTTTTGTTTATTTAATTTATTTTTAAGATAAAATTATATAAAAAAAACAAATTTTTATATTAAAATAATATTTTTTATAATAATTTATAAAATTTCATTTTACTTTTAAGCCCAAAATATTTTTTAATTAAAAAAATATTTTTATTAATTTTTTTATTTTTAAATTTTTATTATAATTTATATTTTTTGTTCAAAAAATTAATTATTTAATTAATTAAAAGAATAAAATTATTGATAAATTTGTCGTTTTATATAATTTTTAATAGTTGAAAGAATCAATTTTTATTTTAAACTTATTTTTTTTAAATTAATATTATTATTATAAATTTGAAAAAAAAAAACAAAAATATTTGAAGTTTTTAATTAATTAATAAAATTAAAAATTAATTATTATTTTTGAATGATTTATCAGTTCAAATTTTTATTGTTAACTATTTCTTAATATTTTATAAATTAAAAATATGTATTTAATTATAAATTTTATATTTTAATTAAATTTTAAAAAATTTTTTTTTTTAATTTTTTTATTTTATTATTAAAATAAAAACTTCAAATATTTTTTTATTAAATTAATATTAAATTTTATTAATAAAAAATTAATTTTAAAAAAAAAAAATAAATCTTATTAAAAAAAATTAATATAAAACAAAACATATTTTATTATGATTTATAATTAAATAAATAAATTTTCATCTTTTTTTAAATTTTTTGAAAATTTTAAATATATTTTTTTTTATTTTAATTTTAATACTTTTTTTTTGCGAAAAAAATTCGATAATTTCTCAAAAAATTAAAATTACACGTTAGGTCAGTAGTAATTTTTTATCATAAATACAATCGCCTCATCAAATAAAAGGGCGACAATGTAACTTCTCATTACCCACTAATTACATCGTAAAAAAATACTTTAACAACAAAAAAAAAGTAAATTTATGAGCAATTCAACAATAATTTACTTTACGACACATAACGCAGCGCGACACAACGACTGGATCTGAAATGTAATTACACAGATATTGATCAAGATATTGCGATAAAATATGCCTGTCGGGGCGAATTTCATGCATAATAATTTAAAAACGAGTCAGGTGTATATTTTTTTTTGTTCTTTATTTTTTTTGTAGTGCGATGTGAAGTGATGTGATGGTAATTACTACTGAGCCGGGTGTGTATTTAATTCTCACAAAAAAAAAATTATGTAAAAAAAATATGCAAAATATGCTGGAAGAATTTTGACCGAAAAAAATTTCATGATTTTTTTATGTTAATATTTTAATGTTAATAAATAATATAATAAAATATTTAATTATAATGATAAAATTATATTACACACGTACAAATATGTACTTTCATTAACCGAAATAAATTCCTTTTGTCCACTATTGTTGTCATTGTTCGCAAAGTTGACATTCATGTTGAACATTGGCCAAATTTCAATAAACATTAATTATTATTATCATTTCATTTATTATAATTATATTTGAATGAATCAAAAATCCGCTTAAAAAAAGAATTAAATATAAAATTTATTCAGCAAACGCTTTTTTTTTTTGTACATAAAATATTTTGCGGTGAAACGTGATGGAAATTATAATTAATTTCGAAAAAAAAATCTGAATATTAAAAAAAAGCGGAAAAGGTATCTGTCGAATTTAAATCTGCTTAAATTGATGTTATGCCTGTGTATTAAAAACATTTTTTTTACAAATTGGAAATGTCAGAAATATTTTATTATTTATTATCATGTATGTTTAATTTACTTGTATGTTATTTTTTTCGGGTGAGATATATGATCTTCTTTTTTTTATGAACACGCGTTATTTGACGATAAACATGATCAACAGTTACAATTATTATGCAAATCCGTTTGTTGTTGCGAGAGAGAAAAAAAAATACATGACATCCGCCAAAATTACAATCAATTGATAATAATTTAAAATTTATCATGTTTCATGTGTATATAAAATAATATTTATAAAATACGTGCCTAAAGCAATTTTCGAGTGTGTATTATTTTTTCGGCCAAGCCCCGTTTGTGATAAATTATTAAATATTATCACACATAATTTAAAATGTCTCGTCATATATATTTTTTTTATTGTATTTAAAATGTGCATAAATTCAATTTTTCATTTTTTTTTTAAATTTATACACACGCATGGATTTATTTAAAAAAAAATATATAAATAAATATTTGTGTGTTGTTACGAGTAATAAAAATAATAATGATACGAACAACAAAAAAAAAATATCCACACATCCATGTTATTATCTTAAATACAATAAAATAACAATATTATTAAAATGTATACATGACACGTTTTTTAATATTAAATTTAAATATTTATTGTTATCATATACGTTAAAATACATATAATAACAATAATTATTATTATTATGTACTGTGTGTCTGTCGCTTGTACGATTATTATAATAAAACAAGTTTTTAATGCATATTTATAATAAAAACAAACGTTAAATGGGATCAGAACTCACCTGTTTATGCATTTCAACATTTAATCCGTATGACATTTCGTAGTACTGCGAATTAAAACAAAAAAAAATGTATTAAAAAAATATTTTTACGCCTTTTTAACAAAAATAACGATGCGACAGAGGCAACTTTAATATCTCTTATTTTTATTTTTATTAAAATATTTATTTGCACTTACCATGACATAATGTCGTTGCATTTCTGTCTTTTCTTGTGCTAATTTTTCGCATTCCATTTTTAAGCTGTTTATAAAGAAATAAAAAAAATAATTTAATATATAAATTTATTTTTAAACAATATGCATATTATTATTTTTTTTTATATTTATTACAAATTGTCTCAGTTCATTTAAAAATTTTTTTACTTACTTGTGATATTGTGCCTGGAGGAAATTAAATTCCTCCTTTATCCTATCGCAACTTTCCACGACTGTGAATTTGAATGGCTGTGCCGGTTGTGGGGGACCCTAAAAAAATAAAAAAAAAATTGATAAGTTATTTTTGTTGAAGTTTAAAAGAAGAAAAAAAAAGTTTCATGATATTTTTATCGACGATGTCATTAAAATTCCCGATTAAATGGCTCTCGTAGTAAAATAACCACTAAGTACCGAAACTTGATAACTTTTTGCACAGAGAAAAGTGTACTTGAGAAATACACTTAAATTTTTTATGTCTCTTTATTTATTTCAATTCAATTTAATATTATATTGCGATCATTATTACTTTGCAGACTTTTTATTTTTATTTATCATATTAAGACATTCCCAAAGTGGATGCCACTTGAAAAATTTATTTATTTCATCATTTAACGATTGAACATTGCCATTTCGAGTGTTATTTAAGTCTATTACTGAGGCAAGTCTTTATCTGCGACGTCTATTATTGCGATTGTTATTACTATTTTCTTTACTTTGTTTCGAGTGCCCTCTCGAAGGCATGTTCAAGCGAGCGCGCACAGCCAAAGTTTGTATTTTATTGTTAATTACACCTTTTTACTTGATTATTTACCTTTTATACTAATGTTTGGTTAAATGATAACAATTCTACGGAAAATTTTTCGTATGCACATCACGACGAGTGTGTTGTGATAAAATATAATAAACGTAACATGTTGTCAGGGAATTAGGGGTTCCGTTCGTTCGTATATGTGTGTGCCCGCTAGGCAAATATTTGATTATTAGCACTTCTTTCGTGAGTGAGTGAGCAAATGTTGGAGGGTTATAGAACAATTTTATTACACACCCTCGTTTTATGACGCTGCCCACACAATGAAAAAGTCATGTCTCTCAAGTTAAAATATTTGCGCGAAATGAAAATTAGAAAGAAATAAAAAAAAATGTGCATTGGGGCAAAATTTTAAAATGTACATTGGGGAAAATTTTTAATTGTGCATTGGGGCAATGTTTCAGAATGTGATTTGGGTCGAAATTTTAGAATATGCATTAGGGCAAAGTTAAGAATGTGCATTGGGATGCAACTTGAAAATGTGCATTGGGACAAAATCTTAAAATATGCCTTGGGGTGCTTTGTTTACATTGTGCATTGGGACAAAATTTCAGAATGAGCATTGGACTAAATGTGCTTAATGTATATTCCAAAATTTTGCCCTTATGCAATTTCTGAAATTTTGTCCCAATGCGAATTCTGAACTTACATCTCAATGCAAATTTTGAAGCATCAGCCCAATGCACATTCACAAGTTTCATCTCAATGCATATTCTAAAATATTGTCCCAATGCACATTTTTAACTTTGTCCCAATGCACATTATTAATTTAACCCCAATGCATATTTTAAAATTTCGACCCAATTCACATTCTAAGATTTTTGCCCCAATGTAAAATTTTTTTGTGAGTTAAGCTCGTAAATTTTCATGTCTCGCAGATATTTTTGAGCTTTCGAAACACGAATTTTCCATAGTTTACCTTCTCTCTCGCGTCAAATGTGTGCACACGAGGGAAAAAAGGCAATATTTTATGAAAGCGAGCGAAACGGAGATAAAGCACAGCCGATAGAGGGTCAAGTATCGTTCGTATGTGGACTATAAATAATAAATGCCCTAAACATTTGATATTTATCCATCTCCTGTGCCAACAACGACGCAACGTACGAAAGAACGAACGTCAGAGTCATAAAATAAAACATGTTTATTTTATGGCGCGATGGCTAGCACAAAGTGGTTGCAACAGCTAAAAACACGCATCCGCCGCCGCCGCCGTACGAAAGGGGAGAGAAGCCCCTCTTTTTTAACCGAGCTCTCTTTCGGTTTAATGATTGTGGTTTTTGCGTGTCACACAGACACAAAACTGCATCGCATGTCATGAAAATAAAATAAAACACAATGTTATTATTATATTTGATACCGAAATCAACCGAAAAATGGACACAATTTAGTAAAATAACATTGTGTCACACACAGAATGCAGAGAGAGATAAATGCGAGTGTGGTGACAAGATTTGTCGAATGCGAATGACTCTATAAATATTGTTGTGTGTCGATGATGACACGAGAAGAATGAAACCAAAAATTGCACAAAATTGAAAATAAAATCAAATTAAACTTTTTTGAACGTACAATGGCCAAAAATGGGGTTTTATCGGCATGGATGACAGCTTGTTGTGTGTACGTGAAATGCATGCTATCAAATTTCAATTACTTTTCGATATTTATTTTAGAATAATAAACGGATATTTTTGTGTTTATTAATATTTAAAAAGTCACGAAATATTTCTTAAGTTATTTTTGGCGTAGATTTGAATTATAAAATGTCATTTAATTTAATTTAAAATAAATTTATTAATATTATTTTATTCGAATTAATTTTTAATTTTAAAAATATTTTAATATATATTATTAATTTATAATTAATTTATTTTTTTTCTTTATATTTCATTATAAATATTTTTTTTTTTAAATAAATTTATTATTTTTTATTTTCAAATAAATAAAAAAATATAAAAATAAATTATTAAATAAAAAATAAAATAAATAAAATCGAAATTCTTTTTATTTTTTATTAAAATTAAATTTTAAAGAATAAATAAAAATATTTAAAAAATAATAAAATTATTTAAATTAAATAAAAATATTATTTTTTATTTAATTTTTTTTTTTTATTTAATTTTTTTTTTAAATTTATTAATATTTTTGATTTTTTTTAATTAAAATTTATTAAATATTTAAAAAAAATAAATTATTTATTAAAAAATATTTATTTTAAAATTTTATCTATAAAAATTATTTTTTGCTTGAAATATTTTTTTTTTATATTTTCAAAATCTGATAACATTTTTATTAAAAAAAAAAAAACAAAAAATTCAAATTTATTTCGAATAGTGAACATTTGTCGATCAAATTGAAATTCGTCTGAAATTAGAAACGATTTCCGGCACAAAATTTATTATTTTTATGATATAACATAAACAAAGTATTGCTAATTCACCAGAATTTCGTCGGTTTATTATTCACTAAACAAAATCTGTTACGAAATTGGTCATCATTAGTGAAAAAAATCGTTGACGGAATACAAAATTTATGCTTTGCTGGAATTTGAGAACATGTGTATTATTTTTTTTTATTAATATTTGTTCGTCGTGGCAAATAAATATCATATAACATCGATAAGGAATTAGGTGTAAAATTTATTTCTTCTGAGAACTGCTTGAGTATTTCTCAAACAATAACTGTCACAAACAATTTTTTTCTTTCCTCATGGCTGACTTAAATAGAGATAATCTTATTTCCACTCAAAACTCTTCCATTGAATATTTTATATTATAATGATAACTCGTGTTATTTTTCTATCTGGCAAAAGAAAAAAATTTTCAAGCTTCTAGTACATTAATTATATGGAAAAAAAAGTTTTCCTCTTGAAATAATTTTTTTTTGCCCTTTCTGCATCACTTCTTTCATTCAGCTTTCATTGATGCTGCTGATGATGATGTTTTCAACATTTATATTATATTAAAATACTTTTTTTTTCGCTTTTTTATAAAAAAAAATAATAATAATAAAGCGAAGGATGAATGAAAAATGGAAGCGAAGCGCAGTGATGTCGACAAAAAAATAACAATGAAAGGGAGAAAAAAAGTACTCGTTATATTATATTTATTATAGTCTAGCAGAGTTCTAACACCTATTCCGCGCCATGCACCGCCAGACATCAAAGAGTACATTTATGTAATCACCGTTTTGAGTCACAATTTTCACGGAACAGGCACGACGATGACGATGATGATAAGCGCAGAAAAAAAATGTCGAGTTATTTGTAGGGACATGCCTTATGGGCGAAAAACGGGTCATGTTAACCCTTTGGGAGCTATATTAACCCCTTAAAGGAATTATTCGGACCCCTTAAGAGGTTAATTTAAACTCTTTTTGAAATTTGTGATCCACAGACCAAAAATATTAACCACTTCAAGAGGTTAATTTCATCTCTTTTAAGAGTTAACCCCTCATAGGGTCAAGTTAACCCTTCAAGGGATCAACTTGACCCTATAAGGGGTTAAATTAACCTCTTGAAGGGGGTCAAATTTTTGGTCTGTGAATGACAAATTCCATAAGGGGTCAAATTAACCTCTATAGGGGTCCATAAGGATCAGATTAGCTCCTTAAGGGGTTAAATTAACTCCTGAGGTGTTAATTTAACTCCTTAAGGAGCATTAAGGGGTTAACATGACCCGTTTTGAAAATTTTCATTCACAGACCAAAAATATTAACAACTTCAAGAGGTTAATTTAATCCATTAAACTTTGAGGGTTAACCCCTCATAGGGTCAAGTTAACCCTTCAAGGGATCAACTTGACCCTATAAGGGGTTAAATTAACCTCTTGAAAGGGGTCAAATTTTTGGTCTGTGAATGACAAATTCCATAAGGGGTCAAATTAACCTCTATAGGGGTCCATAGGGATCAGATTAGCTCCATAAAGGGTTAAATTAACACTCAAAGAGTTAATTTAACTCCTTAAGGAGCATTAAGGGGTTAATATGACTCCTCAAGAGGTTAACATGACCCGTTTTTCGCCCATAGAGCTCCGTAAAAGGCGAATATAATCTTTTCTACTGCCGTTTCCCTTCTGGTTTATGAAATCCATTTGATCTTCTCTGCACAGAGAGAGAGCGAAAACTAACTCTATTCGTACATTTGTTATTTTTTGCTTGCCTCACACTCGGTTACTTACTTAAAAAAGCAGGCAGCAGCCATCTAACGTTGTTCGTTGTACAAAAAAAAAACTATGCAAACTGTTTATACAGCGCATTATGTGCCATTTCAGCTTGCTTTCGTATGCAAGGCACGTCATGGGAATCGGCAAAATGTGTATTTCGGTTACGTTAAGGATGTGCTGGGATTTTAAATGATTTTGGATTTTACTTTTTTCTTTCTCTTCTTCGTCGTTGTCGTCGACGTCGAAGTCGTTGTTGTTGTCGGTTTTTTCAGAGAAATAGCAAAATAGAAGAGGAAATAATATAAAATGTACTCAGTTAAGCTGTCATACGAACACACAGAGGTTAAAGAATGGTTTACCTTATGAAAAGAAAAATTCTTATTTACGTGCCTTTCCATGCTTTGGTTGGCGTCGTCGTCGTCGTTGTTGTTGTTATGCCAGAGCATTAGACTCAAGGTGAAAATTTATTGATCGCTCTAACAAGCACGAGCGAGAGAGAACGAGAGATGATAACGTCGAACAAGAAAAATAGAAAAAAAAATCGAAGAAGTAGCGGAACAAATAATTTATCAGATAGAGAAGAAAACTTTTTTTTTCTTGCCAGCAGAAAATAGACAAATGGCAGCAGCGGCAGAGCAACAATGAACTAAACCGAGTTTTAATTTAGATTTCCGTTTTTCGCTTTTTACTTTCCGCCGTTTTATTATGTTATCGTCGTTAAAATAAATAGCAAAGTTTCACGAGAAAGAGACGACTTCTGGTTGAAATAAATTTCAGGTAATTAAGTTAGTTATGTGTGTATTTATCTCGTGTCAACATATGTTTAACCACGACTCTATTTAATGTCTGTGTGTGGATGAAAAAAAAAACATTTAACACAGAAAAAAAAAAGTTTAATCGCTACTTTATTTAACTTTTCTTGTATTCTTCTCGCATGTAATGAGAAATGAAACATAAAAAAAAATCCATAAAAAACTCTCATCATCATCATCAACATTAACGCATGTATTCTTTAATGAGTGAGTAAGAAAGTGAAATGTAAAAAAAAAAATATTATGAGAGAAATGAGTTGTTAATTTCCAATTAACTGTCGATTGTTGATGTATAACATTTTTTATTTCTTTTCTTGAAAAAAAAAAATGTTTATGGTTTAATTAATGTGCGACTTCAAGAGAAATAATAAAAGAAAAGTAAGTTATAACTTGAGCGCATTTATTTTCATTTATTGATTATTTTAAATTATTAATTTCAATAAAAAAATAATTTTTTTTAAATTTAATTTTTAATTAAAAAATTAATTAATTTTAATTATTAAAAAAAAAATTAATTTAATTAAAATTTTAAAAAAAATTAATTTTTTAAATAAAAAAAATTTTTGAAAAAAAATCTTTAATAAATTATTTAAAAAAATAATTATTGTTCAAAATTATTTATTTCTTATTTATATAATTTTTATTATTTTAAAAAAATAATTAAAAATTAATTAATAATATTAAAAAAAAAAAAATAATTAAAAATTAAAAAAATAATTAAAAAAAAATAATTTAAAAAAATATTTATTAAAAAAAAATAATAAATTTTATTTAATAATTTTTATTATAAAAAAATTTTATTTTAATTTTATTTACTTTCATATTAATTTATTAAATTGTTAAATTTTTTTTTTTTTATTAAATTTGAATATTTAAAAAAAAAACTTTGTTCAATTGAAAAAATTAATTTAAATAAATTAAAAATTATTGAAATAATTAAATAATTATTGAAATAATAAAAAAAATTATTTTAATTTTAAATATTTTTAAAACATTTTATTTTACAATATTTTTTTTTATTTTTAAATTTTTAAAAAAATATTTTTATTTAATTTTATTTATTTTTTTCTTTAATTTTTCAGAACACCCGACAGACATTGCAATAAAAATTTTTCACCGAAACACATTAAAAATAACATTATCTCTATATTTGCACATGTGGAACATTACAATAACGGATCACAAATGATAATTGGCAATGCAGGTATGTTTCCGAGAAACAATTCTCGTTGACCATGAGTCAAGTTATTTTTATATTAATTGAGAGTTGTCTTGTCATGTCATGCATTTCGT
Organism: Culicoides brevitarsis; assembly: GCF_036172545.1. Taxonomy (NCBI): domain Eukaryota; kingdom Metazoa; phylum Arthropoda; class Insecta; order Diptera; family Ceratopogonidae; genus Culicoides; species Culicoides brevitarsis. Next base: position 10,745,546 of record NC_087085.1, read on the forward strand.
CAGAAGGAACAACAAAAAACACATCCTGAGGTGTTATTTTATTATGCATTCAAAAATTATTAAATAGAAAGTCAAACATATGCCGTTTTGAGATTTTCCTTTAAAAAAATAATAATAAATAATTATAATGAAGCAGGTCGATATTAAAAATAATAATAATAATCATGAAACATTTTATTTTAATAATATTCGAAAAAATAAAAAAAAAATAAAATGAGAGATACTTACACTAACCGGATGCCGGGCTGCAACAGCTGCCGGACTCGCATACATTTTCTCCACAATTGTTTATTTACGGTTTAAACTCCTGGCGATGCAATGTAATAATCCAATGTAGGTTGTGTAGTAAATCTTTTTAACACTCTCCAACAAGTGTATTTATTATAATTTTGTATATTTTATCACTTTTATTTTTTATACGAAATTTTTTTTTATTCGAGAAATTATCGAAACCCAATTGTTGAATAACACAGATGTTTAATTATATGGAAGAGTGTCATGTACGTTATACAACTACCGATAATAATGATTATTTTTCGTGCAACTTTGGTCACTTACAAAATATATACTTTGCTTGTTGTTGTTGTATATGATATTCATAATCATATTATTATTATCTCTTTTATATACTCTCGTTCTCGTTTATTTTTTATTATTATTTTTTTTATTATTACACGATTATTGACCTTTTTTTTATTAATTATTAATTGATACTTTTGTATCCTGCTTTTCACTTTTTTTTATTTAATTTTTTATCATTTGTTTACACTTGATGACTTTTTTTTATTTATTTTTGATTTTTTACACTCTTGATTTTTTTTCTTTATGATGATTATTTTATTATTACTTTTATCTTTCATTAATTTGTTTGCAAAAAATAAACATGAAATGGCACAGCGACTCTCTTTGTTGTTGTTATACAATTATTTTATTTATAAACGACGTCGTCACTACTTGAATTGAATTTAATTGATAAAGTGATTTCTTTTTTTTTTTTTGTAGTTGTTGTTAATTTAGTGCGCTCTAGTTAATTTATATTTATTTATTTTTTATTTGCTGCGAGTAAGTCGTCGTTGTCGTAAACAAGTCATTGATTGCTTGTTGTTTGTGAACCTGAAAAGAAAAAAAATACAGAAAATTATTATACAGTTTAATTAATTGAATCGCGGCATTTCGTTTCGCTCGTATTTTTATTGAACTGGAAATCGCTACACGAAAAAAAAATAATCATAATTTTTAGTCTCGCGTCTGTCGTCTGGTTTCTATCATCAAATTCATTTTCCGCTTCTTAGAGCAAACACATTTTTACTTTATTTTATCAAGCATGGCATGTATAACTCATGAATTATTAATATTAATGATGACAAAATTGTTTCGGTAAATTTAACATATTTAGCAGAAAATTTTCCTTTCTTTTCCTCTTTTATACCGTTTTTTTGTATTTTCTTCTTTTATATTTCATGTACGCCGCATGAGATGCGAGATTTAGACAAAAAGGTAATAGTCGTCGCGTCGCGTCAGTTGGTCGGAAACATCGTCGTTAACACGGAGTGACAAGAAAAAATTGGTTTTGCGACCCCTTATAAAAAAAATGTAAGTGATTGATATTTAGATAATTTTTTTCTGTCTTTTAAATTAAATAAAATCAAGTTAATGAATCGTTTTTTAAAAAGTAATCAATTTTTTTTACAGTTTTTATAAAAATTTAACACAAAAAGGACAATTCGCTTCAATAATTCATCACAAAAGGTTCTTACAGGTTGCGAAGGGTGGCAAATCGGCGACCCAATCATAAAATATCGATTAATGTGATTTTTTTCTCCCTTTTTTATTTTATTTTATGATTTTTTTTTCTTTTTAGACTCAAAAAGGACGCCCAAACCATTAATGACACACAAAAAAGTGAATCAGAATTTCCTTCGCATCATTTGCTTTGGCGAAGAATGTTTGGAGAACACACAAAAAAAAAGTTATAATAATATATTGATGATAGACACGAATGACTTGACTACTTTACTTCTCTCTACCTTCTTGCTCGGGACTGCAGAAAGAAATTTTTTTTCTTGTCAAGAGAATAAAAGGAAAAAAATGTCTGTAGATTAGTGAGGTGATTATAAAAAAAAATAAAATAAAAGAGGAAGATAACGGAACGAAGGAAGAAGAAATCTTTGAAATGGAAAAGAATGTTTTTTAGATTACTTTTTTTTATCATTTGTCTATCTTCCTTCTCGATTTTTTTTTCTTTTTACGGCTTTTTTATAACTTTTTCTCTCTCAAATAAATTGAAGACTTCGTGAAAATAATTAATATATATTCGTAAATATATTAAGTGAACGAGATTTTTTTAAAAAATCTATAAATAAGATTGCATTAATTAATTATTACATGAACTCCGTGAACTCGATTGATTAAAAAAATAAAATAAAATAGGAATTGCGGTCACATCTCGTAGATTTCTAATTACTCATTAATTTTTTGGCGGAAATTTTGTGATTTAATTGATAACGACGCGAATTTAATTATTCATTTATTTTTTCACATGCAATTAAACATCAGCATTTAAATGAGGCATGTGGCGGTGAATTCATCAAAATTACTAAACAGCTCAGAATCTCGCTAATAATCCGTTTTTATTGCCGGTTTTTTTGTTTTATTAATCATTCATACACTTTTTAATGTAGATGGAACTATAAAAACAACTACCTCGACGTCTATTAGCAATAATAATAAAGAGTCAGTCACGCCTTCTTAATTACACACTTCATCCATGCTGCTGCTGATGCCGGGAATATGTGTCATGTGTAGCATGTGTGTTAACGAACCAAAACCAACTAACAACAAAAATGTGTTTATAAATAATAGAAAATATTTCCACATTTTTTTTTTTTTTTGAGATATGAGCGAGAACGTTTGATAGCCATAATAAATAAATTTAAAGCTTCTTTAATCTCTTTTTTGTGATTGTTCATCATCTTTATACCTATCTACTTAATCTTTTATTATTATCATTTTATTTCTATCATTATCTCTTTTAAAATATTTATCATGGAATTAATATTAAAAGACTCAGCTCTCTTCAAAAATCATATAAACAATCATTTCGGGTTCAAAGAAAAATAAAAAAAAAAATAGAATATTATTTTTTTTCTACCTGCGCCAAAATATCATCGTCCCACATTCGGACAACTTGTAATAAATATGAAAATAATAATAAAAAAAAATACAAAAGGAAAAAAAATCAAAGGAAAAGAAAAATATTGTTGTACCTCTCAATTCTGACGAAATTCCTCTTATTATTATTATTTTTATTTATTTTTTTATCATGACGCATTCTTAAATACCTCTTCTTGTTCAACACAAAAAATTGACTAGAATTTGCTGTGATGCCGTGTGACATATTCTCACATCGTACATTCAACTTAAAAAACAAATATATTTTTTTTTATTATTATTTCTTGACTACATAATAATAAAAAAAAATATTCACAGAAGAAATAAATAAATATCAAAAAAAAAAAAAAAAAAATAGGTGAGGAAATATTTCATTTCACATTTCACGATGTAGTATTAGTAGTAGTCTAAATATTATAAACGAGTGAAGACGAAACAAAAAAAAATAAATAAGATTGTTTCGTATGTAGCTTTAGACGATATTATACATCATGACATGACATGCCTGCCTGCTTGCCACGCATTCCTCAAGTAGTTGTTAGGTAAATACTAGAAGTGATAATCTTATTTAACACATGTCGTGAATTGAATTTAACATTTCAGCACACATCGCGTACATACAGTCATTTGGAAAAAGAGAAAGAAAAAGACGAAGAAGTACAAAATGTGTTTGTTATAGGCGGATGCGATATGGGAAAATGTTTTAAATTATTTTAAAAATAATTTAAATTTTTTTTTAATTATTTTTAAAATATTAAGGTAATAAAAATTTATTTTTTTTTTAAATAATTTTTGCATAAAAAAATTGGTTTAAAATTTCTGTTCAAAATTTAAAAATTGATTTAAATAAATTTTTTATATTTTAAAATATTTTTTGTTATTTTTTTTTTTTTTTTTTTTTTTGAAGTATTTTATATTTTTTTTTTTTTTTCAAAAAAATAAATTAAATTAATTAATTAAAATTAATTTTTAATTAATAATTAATTTTTTAATAATTTTTAATATTTTTAATTTTATTTTTTTATATAATATATTAAACAAAGTATTTTAATTTTTTTTAATCTTCAAAAAATAATACATATTAATTATTAAATTAATTTTTCTTGATTTTAATTTTTTTTTTAATTTAAAATAAATAAATAATACATTTTTTATAATTTTAAATTAATTAAATAAATTATTATTTTTTTTTTGAACTTGATTAAATTAATTTAATTTCAAAAATTTTTTTCAAAATTTTTAAATATAATAAATTCAACTTAAATATACAAATAAAAATTCATATATTTTTAAAAACATATTAATAAAAATTATAATAAATTTAATTTAAAAAAAATAATAAAAAATTAATTAAAATTTAATTTTAATAAAATATATAATTTTTTAAATTTTTAAGAAATTTTCAAAAATCTTCATAAAAAATATTTTTCAGCATTGCATCCGCCTAAAAAGCGCATTATTTAGTATTTCTTTGTACCTCGCCGGAAATTTATTTTTTTTTTACTCCAAAAAAAGTCTTCATTATGCCGTATTAATATGTCTAAAACCTTGTCTCATTCAATGTTGTTGAATGACAGTTGATAATTGTTGTGCACAAAATCTTGCGCGCTACTCTAAATAAATAAATAATAATAATGAAAAAGCGAAAAAAAAAACGAGAAAAAGCACGTTCAAATAATTTTCACTTATCGTGTCTGCCAATCTTTTTGCCAAACAAGCGTGTTTGTGTAGAGTCGAGTTCCAATTATTATAATAACAGAAAAGTCTTCATATTTATTTATATTTAAAAAAAGCGAATGAAACACAAAAGAGTGTTTGTTTGAACTAAAAAAAAATAAATAAACAAACATTCATATATTGCTGTAGGTAAGAAATACACAAAAAACGTTCTTTCTTGCGAGCAATTGCATGATTTCTTGCTTGCCTAAGCAATAAAATGCAAGAGGAGGAACTTTCTCGGTCACTATTGATATTTGCACAAAATATTTCAATATTTATTGTACAGAATTATATTTATTATTTACATTTGTTCATGTATCTCCGTATGCGAAAGCCCGACAGGCATCTATAACATCCGAGCACAGACACTTTATAATGCCATTGTTATTCCAAGAGTATAACTTGAACATAATACCATCGCATCGAGTTGAATACATCACTAAGAGGATCGCTATTGAATTTCAATATGCAACATTTCAAAAGTGGCTTATGAATTCCGTCTGCAGTTTAATAATCATAGTTTGTAGTACACTCTATAACTTCATTATTTTATTTATTTAAAAGAGTATTGTTGGCACAGAGAGTGCCGGAGTAAGTTTGTCTACCTGCGAAAAATGCACAGGAGAAGAATGTATTTGCATAGACAAAACAAATAGCCACTGAAAAGAATATTAAATAAAAACCGTTTGTTTTCCTGTGTCGATAATGCTCGCTTTTTTTCTCTTTCTCTATTTATTTTTATTATTTTATTTAAACACCCGAACACTATCATCAGCGTCATGTTGCTATTCGGACGTTATTTTTTTTTGTAGTTTTACTCTATAAAAGGCGTCATCGTGCACACAATACGTGTCTGTCTAAATAATATTTTTCTACGTAACGCAATAACAACACATTCACGTATAATATAATAATAAAATAAATAAAAAAAAACGGCAAACAGAACATTGAGTTTATTTATATTTACTCACATTTTGTTTAAATATAGTTTTAAGATAAACAAAATAATAACATTTGTGTGTATTTCAACTTGAACGAAAAAATAATTTTAAGAATAAAATTACACTGATAACAATAATAATAATAACTAACTTTATGAGGATTAAAAACATGCATGTTTAAATGATTCGTAAAATAGACCAATGTTTATTTTGTGATTGTTTGACATTGATATGTAATGTAGAGTGTAGAGTGGCATTCCGATTGTGAGTAATTTGCGGTTGCGGTTGAAGTTTTGAATTTTTTATTGTGTCAGGAAAGAGACTCGTGATAAAGATTAACAACATGCCTTGGACATGATTAACATTTACAAATTTTCATGTTTCAACGTTGAATTAAAACATTGTATGTATGATAATAATTAGACCAAATTAATTATCCACTCCTCTTGTTTTATTTAGGTTTGGTTTTTTGTCTCTTTACACGCGGGAAAATTTTTTAGTAGTTTTTTTTTATTTTTTTTAAATTTATTTATTCGAATAATTTAATATATTAAAATAAAAAAAAAATATTTTAAATTAATTAATTTTAAAAAATCATTTATTTATTTCATTAAAATAATATTTTAAGTAAATAAATTGTATTAGAAGGATTTAATAAAAAAAATATATTATTTATTAATAGTTCGAAAAAATATTTAAAAATATAAAAAAATATATTAATTTTTATAATTTAAAAAAAATTTTTTATTTTAAAATTAAAATTTAAAAATAAATTTGAATAATTTTAAAATTAATAAATTTAAAAAAATATAATTTATTGAAAATAAATAAATTTATTTTTAGTTTATAAATTTTAAAATTATTCATTTTATTTAATGAAATTATTTTATAAAAATTATATTTTTTTAAATTTAAAAATTTATTTAAGAATTTTTTTATATTTATTTCAATAATTAATAATAATTAATTAATATAATAATTATTATTATTTAAAATTAAATAAGTTTAATAAATTTATTGAAATAAATATAAAAAAATTCTTAAATTAATTTTTAAATTAAAAAAAAAATATAATTTTTAATTTTTATAGATAATATCATTAAATAAACTGAATTAAATAGAATAAATTACTAAAATATTCGAAAATATATTTTAAAATATAAAAATAATTATTTTTTATAATTTTTTTATATTAAATTAAAATTATTTATTTAAAATAAAAAATAAAATTATTTTAATAAAATGTTTTTAGTTATTTAAAAAAATATTATTAATATTTTTTATTCGTTATAATAATTTTTAATAAATATTTTAAATAATATATTTTATTAAAATTTTATAAAAAATTATTTGAAAATAAAACAAATTCAAAATAAATTTTATTATTATTTTTTTTAATAATTTACAATTTACAAATCTTTGTATAAAAATTACAAAAAATCAACAAATTTTAATAAAAAATTTCCCAGCGTGTCAATGTAAAAAAGTATATATGTTGGTCATGTTACAATTAATAAAACATTAGTACGAGAGAGAGAAGAAAAAAACAGACGCATGACAAAAAACATTAAAGTAAAATGTTAATTGAATGGCAGGCAGGCAAGCTGTACACTTGTATGCAATAAACATATTACATGTTAAAAGCAAATGAAAAATAAATAAATATTGCTTTACTTCTTTTTCATTTCATTTATATATTCACGAAAAAAACGCAAAAAAAAAACACACGGGCACAAAAAGTAACAACAACAGAAAATTACTCTTGGCATATAAATGACTCGTTTTCTGCAATAAACATTCGTGCTCGCTTGTTCAGTTCAATCACACGAAAACATTCAAAAAAAAATGTAACAACATTAGCATGAATGTTACTCAATGAAGCATTTTTTGTGTGTAAATATATTTATTTATTATTATTATTTGTCTGAATGTTAAGTTAAAATAATAATAACAATAATAATAAAAGCAAATATGGTTAAAACAAAAAAAAAATTTACACAAAAGAAGTGTTTTGCTTGGTGTTTTTACGATAAAATTACATGTGATTCATTTCCCACCTAGCCTTACAGCTCAAACATTTATGTTGTATTTTTTTTTTAACTTAATGTATATGCGGTGGTAATTGCTTTTGCTGTTATGTTATTATTATTATTGCTGATGTTGCTTTTTCACCTCACACATACACAAGAGCCTCTGATTACTACAAAATTTTAATGTTTTATGGTTTCCTACGTTTTTTTCGGTTTTTTTAAAAATTATTTTTATGAACATGAATTAACGAAAAAAATTCGCAGTTACAAAAATTGTGGTTTTTTTGGTTCTAAATCATAAAATGCAGTGTGTGAGTCGAATGAAGCGGTCGAGCAGAGCGGAAAATAAAACGGAGAGACATCAAATGAATATGAAAGGAACCGCAGTTACTTACTCTTTGAGTTTTATTGAGATGTAATAATAATCATAATATAGTAAAGACCACACCGCGTTGTTGTTGTTGTTGTTGGACATGCACAAGAACATGTGAATGCGGTGCCATTAGTTCCGGTAGATTTACACAGAAATAGTTTCTTTTATTTTTTTTTTCTTTTTTATTTTTTACTTGTTTGCATTTCACTCGGTTTCTTTCGTCTGAGTTTTTTTTTTTTTTTTTAAATATTGACTGAACTAAAATTATTTGTATAATTTTTTGAGCAAATATCGGAGCAAACAAATTATCTTTTTAACTCACTGTATTTTTTTTTCTTCGTTAAATGTAAAGTTTATTCCTTTCTTTTTGTATTTGCGGTAATTAAACACTTTTTTTCTTTTGCACTTAATTTTTCGTATCCGTGGTGTGCTGTGATGATTTATTTTTTACGTTTGTCGTCAATTTGTGAGACGCAGGCACAAAGATATACCGCCGCCGTCGCGTTTTTCTGTATACCACGCCAGAATTTTTTACCAGAAGAGAAAAATAAATTTCAGACACGATGTTAATGCGTTCATCACAACGTTCCGTTTCACACTAACATCATCGTCATCGTGGCAGGCAACACAAACCCGTACGCCGAACGTGCATTTGTGTGTGTAAGTAATCAAGTCTCGTCTCTTTTTCCCGTACAGCAGTTCACGTACCGACGAAACCAACAAGCATCATAAAATTTCCTTATACCTTTTTGAAAGTGTACACGACAAAGTACTACTTGAGTTAGGTATGCTTTATAAGTGTTAGGTGAGTAGGTAGAAATTGTTTTGTTCCATAGGGGCAACACGCAGCACAAAAAAAACCAACTTTAATGAGTGACACACACACACACACCGAGAGACTTTTCTCCGAAAGAAGAAGAAAAAGATGAAAAAAAAACATTTACACATATTTTTTCTCGATTCTGTCGATTTGTACACAACACATGTACACACACAACATTGTCTGCCATGCCTGCGAGCGAGAGATTGAATGCGCTCCGTATGCTCCGTACACGCTACGTGTGCTCTTTTAAACAAGCAGCGGACCCCAACCTTAATATGATACGCCGTACATACGTGCCTTTTACTTGCCTGTATGTTTAATTCAGACAGCCATGTCTGTTTCTGAGTAATATCACACAATAACAGCAACGACGTCGTCGTCGTCGTCGTCGACAACGACGACCGCCGTACGATGATACTGTTAGTTATGAAAATTCACTCCACGTGGAGCGACAAAAAAAGTTTATTGCAAGCGAAACTATGTGATAGAGAAACAAGAGGAAAACCATTGAATGTGTCTGCTATTTCAAGAGAAGAGACGAGATGCGATGCTCCCAGTTGTTGTTGTTGTTGTTGTTATTATTACGGAACGTAGCTCTCTATCAAGAAGACAGAAGCGCACAGATAAACTTCACATGTAGGATATAATTTGCTGCGAAAGTAATGGCAAGTAGCAATTGGACTCGCAGCATTTCTCGGCAGGAAATCGTCCTCGCGTGTCACGTGGAATATTATCCCAAAAAAGCAATCGCATTTCAAAAGCAAAATGGAAAATGTGCACTGAATATCCTTTTGCCTCTGTGTCGCTTTTGCACAAAAAAAAAACGCGTACTCGGGGAGAAGTTTTATGGTAAGGAACTTAAATGGTTAAATTTTAATTCAGCAAATTTAAAGATTTTAGAAAATCTGAGCTCAAAAAACTCACAAAATATAAATTTTATTATAGTTTGTATCTATTTAAAACAATTTTGAAATTTGCTGAATTAATTTTAAAAATTTGCTGAATTAATTTTAAAAATTTGCTGAATTTGATTTTTACTTTTGCTGAATTTAATTTTAAAAATTTGCTAAATTCAATTTAAAATTTACCATTAATTTCTAAGTATTGCCTATATTTTAAAATTTTTAATTTAAATTTTAAAATCAAATTCAGCAAAAATAAAAATCGAGTTTAACGAATTTTAATATTTAATTCAGCAAATTTCAAAATCTAATTTAGAGACCTGATGAAAATTCGATCGTCTAAATTTAATTCTAAATTTTGCTGAATTGTTTTAAAATTTGCTGAATTTAATTTTGAATTTTGCTGAATTTAATTTTTAAATTAACTGAATTTGATTTTGCTTAATTCAATATGGCATTTTAAATTTACCATAAATTTAATGTTTTATACTTATATTTTAAAATTCTAAATTGAATTCAGCAAATTAAAAATCAAATTCAACTAATTTAAGAATCAAATTCAGCAAATTTTTAAACTCGAATTCACTCGAATTCAAAATTTTACTCAGCAAATTTCAAAATCTTATCTAGAAACTTATTTAAACCCGAAAGTCTAAATTTGATTCTAAAAAAACTTTGCTGAACTGTTTTTAAAATTTGCTGAAGTTGATTATGGTTTTTGCTGAAATTGAAGTTTATTTAAAACCTCAATTTAAATGATTTCTACTTTCTGTTTTTGGTAAAAATTTATATTTTGTGAATTTAATGAGCTTAGAACTTCTAAAATTAATTTTCACAAAATTCGCTGAATTAGATTTCAAACATTTGAGGTTCATAACCACAATATTTCTGAGCGGATAGTACTACATTTGTACACAATATTGGTTTTCGACATTCCCATGGATTGGATAGAGAATTGGATAGGATACGAAATTATATACAATATTCATTTTTGTCCGGATACACAGTGCTTTTTGCATGTCTTTCTCTCTCATGCTCCACGTTGTTGCTAGCGAACGAACGAACGAACAACCGAGTGAATGGTAGGCAGAATAAATCGAATTGGATTCTAAATTGCAGCTGTTCTAACAGCATAGAAGGAAGGCACTGAAAAAAAAAGCACTGTGGAACCGTATCAAAAACCCGAGTATGCGAAATAACATGCAATCTGACGAGGCGATGCGAGGCAAGGCAACTACTGTGTGTTTCATTTCATTTCATTTTCTGGAAACAGCATTTTATTATTATATCTTCACAAAACGATATTTTGGTCTTTTATTATTATTATATGTATCTACACAGCAGCAGCAGCACACACATATTTTGTGTTTTCTATTATTTTGCTGGCGATATTTTAATACAAGTTGGTCAAGTTTATTTGTGTGAAATTTTCAACCAACATATACCGCCAGGAGAGTAGTCGTCGTCGTCGTCGTCGCATTGTGAAAACGAAAATCAGGAGGACAGGATATCACACAGAGGGTTTAAGGGTTTGATTTTTAATTAGGTGGTAAATTGCTTAAAAGCGGTCATCATCTATTTTCTGTCTATGTCCCGAAAATGCAGAGAGAAGAGGGTAGATGATAATAATAGAAATGTTTCTGTGGATTTGAATCAATGAGAAATCAATGCTCACAACCAATTTTAGTTCGTCGTATGCACAGATGCGACTATATTAATTAATTAAAAGGGATTTGATTAGAAATGACCGAAATTTGTTGTGTATTTAATTTAATTGGTCTTTTGAGACAAAATGATGCAGAAATGCCGCTTAATTGTTAACGTTAATGGGCAGTTCAAGGCATATTTAAAGCTTAGCTAATGGAATTTCCTTGATGAAAGGATACTCTTGAACTTGAAATATTAAAAAGCATAAAAAAATACCTTAATTCTTAAAAAAAAAATTTGGGGGATCGGCGGGGGTGAAATTTTCAAATGCATTCTTTTGAGCTGAAAATTTGAATTTAAACTTCAGAGATTAAAACATTAACGAAAATTTTAAAAAATCCTTTCAGAGTAAATTTTTGGGGGGATCGGCGGGGGTAAAATTTTCAAACATGTTCTTTTGAGCTGAAAATTTGAACTTAAACTTCAGAGATTTAAACTTTGAGAAATTCTGTAGAAAACAGCCTTTAAGAGTTAAACTTTAGGGGGAATCGGCGGGGGCAAAAACTCAAAACCCCTTCTTTTAACTCAAATCCTTCGAAAATTGATTCTGATATCATCAATTCATTCCTATAATCACGTACAAATGAGAAAGGAAGCACCCTGACATACTTGTGTGACTCATTTTTATTTGATTACCATTCAAGGCGATAAGGGCTCGACTCGAAGCTGTTATTGACGTCAAAAACAATATCCTTATCAACGAAGAAACAAGTAAAAAAAAAGGTTCAATAAAAACGATAATATAATAAAATAACTCCGGTCTGATGACGACGTTGATAGCAGTCGAACTAAATCTTCCATAGAATAATAATAAATTTATCTGCCAAGAGAGAGAGTGTGAAAAAAAATCACAAGAAATTCCATGCACAGAATATATAAAAAAGAAAAACGCTCAAGGATCCATGACAAATTCATTTTCATTTTATTTTATTGTAATCACACATCATCAGAACAATGTTTTACATTTTTTTTTGTCGTCGTCGTCGTACACCACAGCAAAGACACAACAAAACGTTTTGTCTTTTCTAATGTACTTTTCTTCTACACGAAGACGACAACGAGAGGAGGAAGCAAGATGAATATTTCAAAACAATGAGAACGACATGCGCCTTACGATAAAAAAAAATATTCGCAATTCAATCCTATTTTTCTTTCTTTTGTTGTAATATTTATTAAAGGAGAAGAGCACAAAAAAAATATGAAGTAAAAAAAATCTACTCCGAAGACTTTTCAATTTTTTTTATTAATTTTTTTTATTTTATTTTTTTTTATAAAAAAAAATGAAAGTAAATGCTTGAACGGATGGCAAGTCGTCCAATTCACATTAAAAATATGTTGACGACGAATCACAATCTTATTACCGATTACCCCCCACAAATTTCTTCCTCATACATTTTCTAAAGTAGAATTTCTTCCAACTCATGACGACGCACAGAAAAGAAAATAAAATATAAAAAAGTCCCTTGGCTAAATATTTTTGCTTGCATTTAATTTTTTTTCCTTCTTCATCTTCTTCTTCCTTTTTTTCTCTGTATTATTGTTATTATTACTATTATTATTCTATTTTCTGTTATTTTTCTTGGCAAGTATATTGCTTCTTGCTCTCTTCGTTTGTGAGTGAATCCGATGGTAAATATCAAAAAATATAAAGAACATGCAAGGTAGGTTGCTTTTTTTTATTATTGTTGTGTTATTTTTTCTTCCTTATCATTCCCTTGGCGTATTTTCGTTCGTTTCATGTGAGTGAGTGTATTTTTGTTGAAATTGATGCCTATTGTGCATTTCGAGTCGAGCAGCAATTTCAGAGGAGTAGAAGAAGAAATCACAGAAAGATAAATAAAAAAAAATTATAGTTGCCCTTATTCATTTTGTAGCCAAATAAACACAATTGATTGTGCAGATTCATAGCATCGAGAATGGACTAGACCGATATACATTGTTGTTTCATGAACCTTTAAGCACCAGATGAGAGATAAGCAGCAGGGTGTAAAATACTGTGAAAAGAGAAACGATTAGTTAAGCTCTTTTTTTCTTCTTTTTTTTTTATTCTTCTCTCCTTTCAAAAAAGAAAAAAATGAAAAAAAGGACATATCGAACGTCGATCGACAGAGACACATGCTGTTATATTTTTGTTTCTTTTTGCCCATTAAGTGAAACACAGGATCGTTAACGAGATTGTGGAATTGAAAGTTTTGTCGCCAAAAAAAAATTTTTTTCTATTTATTTTTTGTGACAAAACTTTTATTTTCTTTTCAAAAAGATATCGATAGGGCATTCACATTGAATTTGCCAGACAGTTAAATATCAGTTCGTGTTTTGATTTGAAAATAAATAAAAAAAAATTGAAAAAGTAGTTGTCTTAAGGACGATATACTATACCGCATTTCGATGTTGCATACCTGCGCTTTTTTGTACTCCTCACTTCACATTTTCGTACTCCTCGTTTCACAATTAAATACTTCTCATTTTAAAATTATGTACTCCTCATCATATATGGATTTTTCTCATTAAAATGCGTATTTTTCACAATTTTTTACTCCTCACTTTACATTTTCGTACTCCTCATTTTAAAATTATGTACTCCTCATCATCTATCGACTTTTCTCATTAAAATGCACAAATTTCACAATTTCTTACTCCTCACTTCACAATTTCGTACTCCTCGTTTTACAATTATGTACTCCTCATCATCTATGGGTTTTTCTCACTAAAATGCACATTTTTCACATTTTTGTACTCCTCATACCCTTTTACACAATTTCATACACCTCACAGACGACAAATCAAGTTTATTACCATATTTTTTCTCCGAAATGCGGTAAAAAAAATATAAAATCCCAATAAAATTTTTCAAATTTAAAATTCAAATCCTGATAGGTAAAAAGGCTCCTTATTGGCAATTCATATTTTCTGCCTTTTTTTCTCGTGTAAAGGACGTGCCTGATTTTGTGCAATACATCCTCATCGGTCTGGTTATGCAAATTTAAATCATTTATTGAGTATTCAGACAGAAATTGATTCATTTTTAATACTACGTGTCTCGAACATACGTTTCTCATCGGATAAGATTTTTTTTTGCTCGTCTCATCTTCATTCATGCCTGTGTGTGCCAATAATTAAATAATAACGAATGTTCGATTTATAAATATTCAAAATCAATTTAAAAAGATTTTTTTCTGTGAATTCAAACTAATATTAATAATGATCTTAATTTAATCACATCCATGGATAACTTATGCAAAAAAGATTTTTTTTTATGCGAAAAATATTCATGATTATTTTACTTTTTTTTGTGCTCGTAAAATGTTCATACGTCCATTCATAGCAAATTTTAAATTGGAATTCGATTTCATTATGAGCAAAAAAAAAATACGAGAGGTAGAGAAGAAGATAACGATAAAAAAAATAATCATAAAAAAGAAACTCTTTCAAGCGATTCTCCGCATTTAATATGCAATCGAATAACAAATCAGTTTGGGATGAAGAAAAAAAAAGGTTAAATGAAAAGTGGTGTCGAATAAATAATAAAATAAATTATTTATGAAGCTGCTGGGTACCTGTAGTAGACCCTAGAAATTTTTTTTGTGTTTTTTTGTTGTTTTGATTGTTCGCAAATGCAAGAATATTACGCAGAAAAACAGGGGGAACGCATACAAGTTTGAGAATAATTGAGTCAGTCAGTTCAATTAAATGCAAAGAATTTTTAACATCTGACACAACATTGTTGTTGGAGTAAATAATTTTTTTTTTGCGTGAATAAATCAAATGTTGGCAGCCATTTTGATGGGAGTTTTGAGGTTTCCTTCCTTCCTGCGAGATGCGATGTGACGCGTGATGTGCAAAATTTGGGCGAATCTTGCAGTTTCCTAAATGGTTAATGGAACGTAGCTTCCGTTTATCGTTCGGACCAGCATTTGTTGTCAAGAAGGGAGTGATCTATGACACATTTTGCGAAAGTAAACTACCGAGTTTAGTGTTTGTTACGTGACTCATAATAAAAATTTGAAAAAAAAATGAGAATTGAAGAACTTGAGCGGATTTTTTGATTATTTTGAATTTTTTTTAATTCTTTAATTTTTTTTAATTTTAAAATTATTTTAAAAAACATTCAGAAAAAAATTTAAAAAAAAATTTTTATAAAAAAAAAAAAATAATTTTTAATTAAAAAATTTTTATTTGTATTTTATCATTCAAAAAAAATAAATTTTAAGCAATTAAATAAAATGATTATAGTTTTTTGTTTATATAACTTAATTAAAATTTAAAATATATTTTTCTGAACTTCAGAGAATTTTTTTTAATTTTGAAATTATTTCTTTTAAATGAAAAATTTATTAAATAAAAATTAAAAAAATTATAAAATTAAAAAAATAATTTATTTGTATTTTGTGATTAAAAAAAACAATTAAAATTTTAATTTTTTTGAATTTTATTTTTTATTAAATTTTTTTTAAATAAAAAATAATTATTTATTAGAATAATTTATTTAAAATTTAAAATATTTATTTTTTTTTTATTTTTAGATTTTTTTTTTGATATTTAAAAAAAATAAATGTTCTTCTTTATAATTTTTCAAAGCTTTCTCAAATAAATATATTTTTTTAATTTTTATTTAAAATATTTTTTGTTCTATCAAAAATTTAAAAAAATGAAACATTTAAAAAAAATTATAAAATTTTATAAATTAAATTTTGAATATTTTAATAATTTTTGAGAGTCTTTTTTTATTTCGAAATAATTTATTCATAAAAGATTACTTTTAAAAATTATTTTGAACTAAATTTTAATTAATTTTTATTTTTTCTGGTTTTTAGAAAAATTTAATTTATTAAAATATTATTAATTATTTTTTTTTTAATATTTTCAAATATTTCATCAAAAATTGACGGAAAGACACAAACCAAAACCAAAATATTTTCTAAAATTCTAACAAAAAAAAAAACACCATGTTAATCCTCTTTATTCGTCCTCTAACGAAGCAGGACTTTTTTTCCTTGTACAAACAAAAACAATAAATTAAAGTGTCCCGTTGCCGAGTTGTGAGTTGAGTGCATCAGGAAGGATTACGTGCGTTCCCTTTATGCCTTGTGTAAACAACCTACTGCTTGCAACCATATGATCCAAACTAACAAGTAACTCTTGTTTGTTTAATTTACCCTTTCTCGCTCGCATGAACGTCTGAATGGACTTTAATTAGTACCTTGCAAACGGAATCTTTTTTATCTTGCGATAAATTTCGAGATAGATTGCTTTTTAAATTGGCGCCAATATCTATTTATCACCCCTCGAGTGAGTGGTTTTGATTTTAAAAATATTTCCAGACATTTCTTGTAAAATTTCGCTCCCTGTTTTTTTGTCCCCGAAGTAATAAAAAATTAACATTCCATTAAGCAATCAAAGGGAGAGAGACGACAAAAAAAACTTGACTATGACATACCCTTGCACTTAATGATTATAAAGTGTCTTCATGCGTGTCTTTTTTCTAGCGTTGCACGAGGAACAATACTCGTCATCAACATCTTTCTTCCGTCGACGTCGTCGTAAATATTTGAAATAATTACCCCTCAAACGGTGTTGTTTCCGTGCACATCACACATATTCAATTACAATAAACGATTTATTGAAGCGTATCAAGAATGTTCATCATCATCTGCTGCTTCGTTCTCTCCGCTCGGGCATACTTTATTATTATTACAACTTATGATAAATGAATGTGTGAACCCTAAAATTTTACGAGAGAACAAGAGATCAATTTAACCGTTGCCTGATTCTTAACTTTTCTCGTACGGCGTTCCCTTATGAAAGTGCCCCTTTTTCGTGTTTTTTCGTCTGTTTAATCTTGAAACCATAAAATATATTTTTTTCCAGAATGAAAAGTGCTAACAAACAAATCATGGTCTCATGCATGGAAAAACGGTCCTCAGCACTCTTTTTTATCGGGAGCGTCATTCAATTGCGAGAAATTATTATTAAAATATACCAAGGGGACACCATCCCCTAATGAAATTTTTACAAGCATGTGTGTTTGTAAAATAAAACTATTTATTCATCGTCACAACTCTCGTTCCCCCTTTGGCTTAGGGCATGTCCTTTTTTATTTTACAACAAAAAAAAATATTCAACGGAAAGTGTATTATTATAATAAAATCCCGGATCATAACATGAGACGAGAAGGAAGGAAAAAAAACGTACACAATATAATTGATCATGTGTGAAGATATAAGTAATTTAGTCACAATTATTGTATTAAACTGCTTTCGGCAACACCCGAACCTCCGAACGAATGAACTGGATATGGGATTTGCTCTTGTGTTGTTAAGGGGGAATTTATTCATGAATTAGATATAATCATAATAATAACAATCCTCAGACAATAATCGAGACCCTCGAATTGTTGCATGTGAAATAAATATTTTTTTTAATGGATTGAACGCAATTTTTTTTTTTTTTTAGGAGATCAATAAAAGTCAAGTCGACCTTAAATGCGTATCGATTGAGCTTCCTGCAAAGTTTTGAAGAGTGAAAAACATCCGACAGCATTTCCGAGTGTCGTTGTCGTTACTGGCTGGTAAGTGTCTTCTCTTCTTGCATTTTATGTGGAAAATTCCATAAAAAACAGTGAAAAATTTGTGTTTCGCTTCTAAAATAAAATCAGAAATTTTTTAAAATTAAAAATATAATTATTTTTAAGGCTTTTATGACATTTTTCAAAAAAAAATGTTTTTTGTTTTTTTTTCTTATTTTTTTAAATTTTATTAATTTTATGGTATTTTTTGCTTCTAATTTAAATTTTATTAAATAAATATAAATAAATTAAATATCAATAAATTTTAATAAATATAAATTTATTAAATTTACAAAAAAAATAAAAACAAAAATTTTTTTAACTCATCAAACATTTTTTTTGCTTTTCGTTGAATTTTTAAGCTATTTGCTATATTTACCAATTTTTTTTAAATTTTCTTCAATTCATTTTTTATTTCAAAAACTAATAGTTTGACATAAAAAATTGATAAATAATTTATTAAAAATAAATAATTTTAATTAATTTAATTTCTTTTATTTTTAAAAAAAAATTTATATAGTAAACTGATTTGAAATCAATTTTATTTTTTTTTTATTTTAATTTAAAGTTTTAATTTTTTTTAATTGATTTTTTATAAAAATTCTAAAAAAAATTAATAATTTTTTAAAATTAATTTTTTTTTATTTTATATTTTATTAAATATTTTTATTATTTTTTTATATAATTTTTTTAAATTAATTATATAATTTAACTAAATAATTTTTGAATAAATTAAAAATTTAAATAAAATAAATTTTTTTTAATAAAAAAAATATTAAATTTAATTAATTAATCGAAAATAAAATTAAAGTTAAATATTTTTTTATTTTATTAATTCAAATATATTTTATTTTATTTTTTTTATTTAAAATAAATATTGATTTGTATTAAATTTAGCTATTTTTTTTATTAATATTTTTTTATTAATTTTTTAAAGTGCATCTCAAATTTAAAATTATTTTTTTTTATAAATTTCTTTTCAGATTCATAAATTTAAGCCAAAAAAATTTTATAAATGACAAAATAATTCCAAAAATTCCAAGACACAAATTTTTCACAGTAAACACAAACACATACTTGAAATTTATGTTACAATAAAACGAGGACGGAAAACGAGAGAGACACAAACTGGATAGAGATAGAACAAAAGTGGTCCCTTGTGAGATGACCTAACTTTTGTGATCATTGCTACTGTTTCATTTTTATTATTTTTTTTCTGTAATTCTATCGGCATGCAAGGAAGCAAAGACAACGACGTCGTCGACAGACAATGAAAAAGGTAACATTAACATGTGACTCGTGTACTTCTACCACGTTTATGATTATCATCGACGTTCTCGTCGTCATCGTCGTCGTCAGTTGATGTCACATAAAATTCAAATCAAGGAACTCGTTATTATTCATGCAAAAAGAAGGAGAAGTGCTGCACAGACAGAGAGCAACTTGCACATTTATTTGATGAGATTGGCTCTCATGCATAACTAATGCGAATGTAAGCACATCTGTGATACTCCGACTACCATCGACCGATATTCAAACATTGCCAAGTGTCTTACTCTGCAGCTCAATATTTTAATTTTATTAAAAAAACACACAAAAAATCCAAATTGATTGCTTGCAATATTGAACACTTCACCGAAAAAACCCGTCAAATATTTTCGTTTTCACATATTTCACGCAAATAAACAACCTCAGCGAAAAAAAAACTGTCGAAAAAAATTCGAATAGACGCAAAAATATTTTTTTTTACTCGAAACACAAAAGTTTATCCACTTTAGCATATCATATTCCGTGCAACGAACAAAAAAAACCTGAACTTATATTTGATTACATTTTACCGTCATCATAACGAGTCGTCGACGAAAAAAAAAATTTTTTTTTGAACCATAAAACTATGTAGCGACGAGGAAAAAACTCAAAATATGCATGTTCAATTTAAATTTGTTGTTTTGCGAGAATTTTTTGCGTTCTTTTATTGAAAAAATACAAAAAAAAAATAAATAACGGAGCAACATGCACATAAAAAAATATTTTACATTGAAAAAATATTAGTTTTACTGCAAAATAATTGAATGCCGTACATTTTTCGTGCATTTTCTGGATTACGAAGGTAAAAGTTTGCATGTTTTGGACGTATTAGCGATATGAAATAAATGAAAAATAAAACTTTTTTTTTTCAGAAATATTTTTTTTTTGCACGATGAGACACACCAGTCACTTTAAAAATAAATATTGCAGTGATTTTTTGCAGCCATTGCCACACAAATAACCTGTCGATGATTAACAATTCGCATTTTCGCACCAACGAACAACGAACAACCTGAATTGCGTTACACGAGAGAAAAACTGCAGTAAGGAAGGAAAAAAAATTAACAGCAACTAAATTTGCAGCCGCCATATAATTAAGGTTATTATGCGAAGGCACACACAGACATTTGATGAGAACTTGCATGCGGGACGATCGCATAACAGCTCACAAACAAGCAAACGAAAACAAGATATGTTTAACTATAATAATACATTATTTTGTTCATGTATCACTTAAGGGGCTATGATTACCGGCGACGACGACTAATATCACAAGAAGAGGATTTCTTTTTTTTTTCAAACATAATTTGTGCAATAATTTACTAAATTTCTCGTTTTGTTGCCTCGATGCGTTTTTTCGACAGGGCTGTGAAATTTATTAAGTTAAAATTATTTTATTTATTATTTAAGCTAAAATTTAAAAAAAAATAATTAAAAAAAATTTGAAATAATTAACTTTATTAAAGGAATTTTTTTAAAATTTTCTTAATTAATTTTTAAATTAAATTTTAATTATTTTTTAAATTAATTTTTAAATAATTTAAATTAAATTTTTAATTTAATTTTTAAATAATTTTTAAATTAATTTTCAAAAAATTTTTAAATTAATTTTTAAATTTTTAAATTAATTTTTAAATAATTTTTAAATAATTTTTAATCAATTTTTAATTAATTTTTAAATTAATTTTTAAATAATTTTTAAATTAATTTTTAATTATTTTTTAAATTAATTTTAAATTATTTTTTAAATAAATTTTTAAATAATTTTTAAATAAATTTTTAATTATTTTAAAATTAATTTTTTATTAATTTTTAAAATTAAATGTAAATTAATTTGTTTTTTTTTTTTATTATTTATTTCATTTTAAAATTTTTTTTCATATACGATACAAAAAAATTAATTAAATTTAATTTTTTGCTTTTAAATATTTTTTTATAAGCTTAAGTATAAATTTTTCCAGCCCTGTTTTTCGCATAAAAAATAATGAGATTATTATTATTTTTTGTGGATTTCACATCGACGTTCTTTAAATTAGTTTCTAATATGCATGAAGAAGACAATTTGAACTGTATCTGATTTTTCGAATGTCTGTTCGTTTGAAATGCCGCCGCCGATGCAGTTTTTTTTCAAAATAAAATTAAAAAAAAATAAAGAAGAAAAACGTGACATATTGATCGGATATCGGTCGATGTCACTAAATAAATCGCATTATAATTAATATTGTTACTTACAGCTAATTAAAAGCTGATCTATTTAAAGCGAAACAGCAGAAGAAGAAGCCGTACAATGTTTTTTTTTTTGCTTTTGTGTAATACAAGTAGTAGGCAAAGCAGCTTTTGGACTTGGAACACTTGATACGTGACATGTGAATATAGCATGGATGGAATTTCCTGAGGCCGCATAATAAATAAATATAAAAAAAATATTATCATCAATAATAATTGAATTGATTTGAACGACAAAAAAAATAAATCTTCCGCTTCAATCGGAATTTTTTATACGAAAATGTATAAATAAAATTATAATCTCCGTGATAAATTTGATATGGGAATTGAATGATTTTGATCTTGCAGTGACGTAGGTTCGCAGGTGCTAAAAAATGAGATAAAAATTTAAATTTTATTTATTTTAAAATAATTAATGGGACCTGTAGTTTTCGTTCTACCAAGAAACAATTTTTTATTTGAAAAATAGAAATTTAACTAAAAATATAAAAAAAAATTATGATTTTGTGATATGCACTGAAATTTTAAAAAAATCAAATTTGAGAGATTTTTTTAATTTTTAATTTAATTTAATTAAAATTAATTTTTATTTTAATTTAATTTAAAATAAGGATGTTTATTTATTAAAATTATTTAATTATTAAATTTATTAATTATTTAATTTTTAAATAATTAATTTTTTATTTAATTAATAAATTTATTTAAAAAAATTAATTAAACTATAAATCTTTTTATAATTCAAATAATTTTTGCATTGCAAAAAACAAAACAAAAACTATTTAATCAATTTTGAACCAACTTGAATTTCTAATATTATTTTTTTATGATTTTTTTAATAGTCTCTTAATAAAGGCATATGAACAAAAAGTCGTAAAAAAGGATGAAAACGATATTTTAAAAGCCCTTAAAAAATTATTGATCATAAAAATAACTTTTAATGTAACAAAATCAAATATTTTTATAATTTTAAAAAAAATTAACATTTTAACAAATTAAAAACTTTAGAAATAATAATTATTATTTTGTTAATTTTTATCTCTTTTTTAATTATTTTAATTTTTTTTACTTCAAAAGTCAAATTTCGATTAAAAAAAAATTATCAACTTTGTCACATCTCTGTCCCCTTACCTCACGGAGAGTTCATATGGCGACAGAGATAATGAACAAAATAAAATAAAAAAAAACTGTTAGTTAATTTTATAATAATACAAAACATGTCCGTCAGCTCGCGATACGAATCAATCGATAAACGGAGGTTTAATGGACAGCGAGATACTCAATCGGATTATTATAATTCAGTATTCAGTCAGGCGCTTTATCGTGATACAAAATTTTTTTTATCATATACATTGATCCGTGTGACGATACAATTATCATAATAATAATGAAAAAAATCTTTTTTTATTTTTTTTAATAATAAATACTCTCCCAACTGAATAAAGAAGAGAGAAAAAAAATGAAATATAAAAAAGCAGTCAGTCAGATAGTTAGTCAATGTATGTTTAATTTATTGCTTTTTAATTCAAAATATACACACACCTACCTACCTGGAATGGTAATTTAATGGTGATAATATAAAAAGCTCGCTTTTATGGGATCGCTCATCAGTTTTGGTATTTTCTTAATGGCTCGCTCTGATTTAACGACGATCTGAAAATAAAAGAAGATAAAAAGATGATGATTAGTTAATTTCTATTGGTTTCAATCGACAACGCGACGACCATAAATGAATGAATGAATGAAAAAAAAATATTTTTTTTATGATTAAATTATAAAAACACGGAGAATTAATTTTTCTCTGTCATCCATAAATAAATAAAATTAAAAAAAAATACAAGTGGTAAAATAAAATCAAGTATTTAATCTTTTAATTGATGACTCATTACAACAATTTTGCCACACTTGGAATGTCTGTCGCAGTTGAATGTGCGCCGTAAATGGAAACGAAATTATTATTAATATATTAAAGACATATAGAGAGAGAGATATTGTAAACTAATGGCTATAAAAATAATAACCAAACCGGGCTAAGTGAATGAGTAAATAATAATACAAGTAATAATTGTACAAAGAAGGAGTGTAATACGTCTCGCACATTTATTATGGTTTTATAAGAAAATTAAACAGTAGTTAGTGTTGTCTAGATATAGTCACACCGAACAACATGCACACACACAACATTTTTATTTCTTTTCATTTTTATTTCTTGTTTTGATTGTTTCTTTTGATATTTTTGTTTTGTGAATTGGAATTGCTGCTCACTCATGTTTAAATGTGTGGAGGAATGTTAACTTCTCGTTCTTTTTATTTTGTTTTTTTTTCGTATCGTTTTTATTTTATTTTATTGATTTACTTTGTATTTACTGAGTCTGTGGCAAACAGAGATATTCGATTGAGGTCGCTCCAAATATAAAATTAAAAATAATAAATTAAATTCAAAAAATCCAAAATTTTTTAAACAAAAAAGGGGAAAATAAAAAAAAAGTAATTTTTTTTTTTCATACAAAATGAAAAATTTTGAAATATTTTCGAAAAAAATTAATAAATAAATATTTCAATATTTTGTTTTTTTTAAAATAATTTTAATAATTTAAAAATTATTTTAATAATTTAAAAATTATTAATTTAAAAAATTTTATTAAAAAATAAATTTTATTAAATTAAATTATTTTTTTAAATTTTTTTATATTAATTTATTTATTTAATGTTATTATAATATTAATTTTTAATTAAAATAATTGATTATTTATTTTTTAATTTTAAATATTTTTAATTTAATTTCAAGCAAAAAATAAAATTTAATTAATAAAAATTAAAAATTTAAAAAATACTTAAGAAAATTAATTTAATTCACTAAATATGAATGAAAAATTATATTATTAAAATTAAATTTTTTAAACTTAATTTAAATTAAAAAATAAGGATTTCTTTAAAATAATTGTCAAACAATTTTGAAAAATTATATCAGTAATTTTATGAAAAATATTAAAATACGATTTACAATACAAAAATTAATAAAAAATTTTAAAATGAAAATTTAATTTAATTAAAATTAATAATTTAATTTAACAAATTTGATTAAATAATAAAATATTAATTTGAATAAATTTTATTAATAATTTAAATTTTATTTATCTAAAATTATTGATTTTTAATATTTAAAAAATTTCTTAATTTAAGCAAAAATTTAACTTTTTTTAAAGCAAGTTGTAAAAAATTTTTAAAAAAAATTGAAACAGCCTGACAAACATGAAAAAAAAATATTCGAAAAATATTCAATTAGTTTGAAGACATGTGTCGAGAAATACAAAATAAATATAAAATGTTTATCTGTAATTTGTTGGAATGACTTTTGACTTCGACGACGGAATATAATTTTATTTTATGTTTTTTTTTCGTAAATGGGTTTCCGTTTCTGTATAAATGCTCGTTATTAACAAGAAACAGATGAAAAAAACGAGAATATTATGAAGCGCGTTCAAATCAGAGTGAAAAAAAAAATGAGAAAGAAAATATGATAAGCAATTCCCAATATGATTTAAAATTGATGTATATTTTATTATTATCTCCTCTTACTCCTGCCTCTCCGTTCTCGAGAATCAAAATAATAATAATGTACTTCAGCAATAATATTAATAATAATAACAACAACAACTACCTCTTGTGTGCATACAATTGCCCCGATGCGATGTTATATGCCCGTAATACCATTATTAATATTATTATTATATTGGAAATGAAAACATTTTGATACAAAACCCGAAACAGTGGTGCATCGACGGATAAATTGCAACAATGAGATATCTATAAAAGTTATTATTATCGAACGAAAAAGAGGTCTCTCTCGGCAAAATGCATCGAAAATGCTACAACAACAACATAACACTAATTTACCACACAAACAAAACCCAAAACAAACGTTTTATCATGCACACACAAAATTTTCTACCTTTCTACCTCATCATATTATATATTTTAATGTACTCTCCTCTGCTATATCTTTGTCTGTTTTGTCGAGCACATTTAATATTATATTATCTACATCGGTACGGAGCGTCGTACAAATAGCAAATTACAAAACTGTCTGTAGTACTGATACAACTTTTTCGAAAATAACAGTTTTTAAGAGAGTTACAGCCAAAAGTTAGTCCACGTTGAGTGAATTCCGTCCCGTTCCGTGTGTATGTGGATGAAATGAAAAGCACACCAGAAAAAAAACTCATTTAATACAATACATTCCCTCATACCTTTTTAGTCTGTGAAATGTGAATGTACGGCGCGCATTGTGTAGAACGATTCACTGGCGACCATGTTTTTATCGACGTAGCAATGTAGACACATGTTCGGTCGGAGTTGTCTTGTTGTTGTCGTCGTCGTCGTCGTTTTACCCGCTTGTACGACAAGGAGGCTCGAAGGAAATGTTTATCGCACACTCACGGAAAAAGGGGTCAATCAGTAGTTTTTGTCGTCCAAAGTGCGATTTTTCGATTTTTCCGCTTTTTTTGCTGCTCGAGAATTGTTCCAAGTCAAACATGTGTAAATAATAATAAAATGCTATCTACATCGATTTAGCCGGAAAAAAGTCGAGAGCATGTGAAAAAAAAAAATAAAAACAACGAAAACACCATAAAAATAAAATACATCATCGAGCACGGTTTAAAAGTCTCTTGATACAAATTCATACAATAGGATTATAACATGTTGTTCAACAATATACATATAGATATACAAACATTGCGCGCTCGCTGATGATGGCAGAGTGGAGTAGAGCAAACACGAGACTGACATACACCAAGTTTCGGAAAAGAATATTAAAATAAAACGACGACAACAAAAACATTGGCTTTGCGAGGAAACGTGAACACAGTTCCCATGGCGCGGGAGGAAAGTGTAATTTTGGAAAATGTTTTACAAATTTTTTTAGATTTTCATTATTTTTAATTTTTTTTTAATTAAATAATTTAATTTAATTTAATTAAAATAAATAAATTTTTATTTTTAATTTTTTTTTTTAAATAAATAAATAATATTTAAAATACTTTTTTAATAAATTTTATTTTAATTATTTTTTTAAAAATAATAAATTAAATTTAAAACTAAAATCATTATATTAAAATAAAATTTATTTTTTTATTTATTATTTTTTTATTATTTTTTTTTTTTTTAAATTTTTTTATTTTATTTTTCATTTTATTATTTTTTTTTATTTATGAAATTTAAAAATTTTACAATATTAATGATACCATCTTAATATTTTTTTTTAATTTAGCCTTTTTTAAGAAAAATAATTTTTTAATATTTTTTTAATTCAAACATTTAAAAAAAAAATATTTTTTAAATTATAAAATTTTTAAATAATTTTAAATTTTATAAATTTTTTTTATTATTTTTAAATTTTAATTTTTTTTTTAATTTTTTTATATAAAAATATTTTAAAAATAAATGAAACTTAAGTTTTTATCTAAGATTAAAAACAGATTTCGACTTTAATTTTAAAAAACTTGTCAAATTTAATTTGAAATTTGAAAAAAAATTCTTAAATATTTTGATTTAAAAGCTCAAGTTTAAGAATGATCTAGATTTCGATTTTTTGAACTAATTTTTGAAAAAATTTAAAAAGAATTGTACAAATTTTATTAAAATAAATTTAACTTAATTTGATTTTTACTTTTAAAAATTTTCTTTTAAACCGTATAAGTACTTTTAAGTCGTATTAAACTTAATTTTTTTAATAATTTTTTTTTAATTTAAAATTTTAATTTAATTTTTAATTATTCTTAACCTTAATATATAAAAAAAATATTAATTAAGTTTTATTTAAGTTTTTGTTTAAATTTTAATTTAAGATTTTTTATTAAATTTTTATAAATTTCAAAAAAAAATTAATTAAGAAGAATTATGAAACAATTTTCATAATCGCACTTGCCTTCATTCAACTTTTTAACGTTTTTCGTTGTTGCCTCGCTATGCATGGTGCACTCAACCCCTGATTTTTAGGCCGATGACGCAAAGCGAAAAAAAGCAGGGAGAAACATCCTGTTGTTGTTGTAAAGCAAAGGTAGGTAGGAAGGTACCTAAAGCTTGCTTATCATATTAACTGAATAAATACAAGCACGCCGCATACTTCCATCACACCATGAAGGAGGGTGAGGGTGCATATTATTATTTTTTTTTGTTGTGTTTCGTCAGCGAGTGAACGATGCGGTAAATGTTTCTGCTAAAAATTTGACAGCTTGTCTTTTAAAGGTTTTTACCGAACACTAAAATAAAATAAAATAGAATAATAAATGAATATCTATGACCTGCGAGCACGCGCTGCGTTGGAGGGGGTAATGTACCTACGACGACGACAGCATTAAAGTGTTAAGTAGATTCATAACTTATTTGTTGTCGTTCACTTCAATTTTCAAAATGCGAAAAAAAAACCATAAACTGGAACGAAATTGTGTTCGCAGGAGAAAAAAAAATTTTAACGAGCAAACGATGCAATGAGGCATGGCAGGCGGGAGTTGAAAAAATTATTGCCGAAGAGCATGAAACAACAAACAACAAAAAAAACGACGACGACGACGAAAAAAAAATGGTATGAGATTAAGGGGATTACCATTAATCTAACTACATAATTGAATTCCATACAGATTTTGTGCATGTTTGCAAAACAATGGAATTAAAGAAGAACATTAATTTTCTATTTAGTCTCGGTAGGTCGCTCTTTAAAGCGACACATGTTGGTATCTGAAAGAAAATACCAAAACACCAAGAGAAACATTTTAATTTGACATTCACAACTTACACACAACACGAGAAATCCCAATCTACTTATTCATCAGAAATATAGCAGAAAATACACAACTGCGCCTTCCGTCTCGCTTACCCGATGGGCAAAAAACGGGTCAAATTAACCCTTTAAGAGATCAAGTTAACCCCTTAAAGGTCCCTTAGGAGTTAATTTAACCCCTTAAGTGACTTTTTTAGCTCCTTAAGGGGTCAACTTAACTCTTTAAGGAATTAATTGCATCCCTTGATAGATTAATTTGACCCCTCAAGAGATTGATTTGATCTCTTGATAGGTTAATTTAACCCCTCGGAAGTTAATTTAACCCCTTAAGAGGTTTATTTGATCCCTCAAGATATTGAATTCTACAAAAGAAGTTGAATCAATCCTTCAAGGGATTAAATTAACTCCTTAAGGGATCTTATTGACCTTATTGAAGTTAATTTAACCTTTAAGTGATTTTCTTCGTTCCTTAAGAGGTTAATTTAACTCCTCAAGGATTTAATTGGATCTCTTGATAGATTAATTTGACTCATCGGGAATTAATTTAACCCCTGAGAGGGTAATTTAACCCCTGAGAAGGTAGTTTGACTTATTCAAGGTCCAAAAATTCTCCAAAAGAAGTTAAATTAACACTTCAAGGAATTAAATTAACTCCTAGAGGTATCTTATTAACCTCTGAAGGTATCAAGTTAACCCCTTAAGAGCTCTTCAAATGTTAATTTAACCCCTTAAGTGACTTTTTTTAGCTCCTTAAAGCTTAACTTAAGAGGAATTAATTTAACTCATTAAGAAATTATTTTGGACCCTTCAAAAGGGTTTAATTAAACTCCTTTTATTTTTTCATTAAGAGGTTAATTTGACTTCTTCAAAGTTATTCTTCAAAGGACTCCTTAAAATGAATCAAATTAACCTCTTGAAGGGTCCAAATAATTTCTTAATGAGTTAACTTCAACCGTTAAGGGGTTAATAAGTTCTCCTATAGGGTTAACTTAACACCCAAGGGCAATTTAACCCCTTAAAATTGTTAATCTAACCCGTTTTTCGCCCACAGAGCAGTTGCAAGGCACAAATGAAACTACATTTAATTTTCCGCACAAACTTGTCTCCCGAGTAACGAACGAACGGATTATATTATTATTATTTATAATTATTATTATAATCATACATGACAGTCCGCCTGTTACCTTCAGCACCACGCTCGCATAAAATATTCACATTCACGTCACGGAATGTTGTGCATCTAATGCAGCAGAACCGAATTATGTTTGTGTGTTTGTTGCACAATATATCTGCCATCTACAGACGAAAACAACATGTATATAATTAAAATATAAATTAATTAATTAGAAATTTTGCTAAATGATTAGCATTCGACATTCTTGCTCAAATGCACACACTCTTGTGCAAATTTGTTTCTGTTGTTTGCTCAAAACTGCTTTTTTGTGCATGTGGCAACTAACTACTTCAATGGAAGGCAATTCAAAAGCAAACAACTCTCAAAGAAAGGATGATACTTATTTTATTGTGAATGTCTACTGATTGAGATAACTTTGCTGTTGCTGGCTGAATGTGACGATATATGTACTTGAACAAATAAATGCCATTTGAACATGTTTTTCTGAATGAGATCAAAGTTTGAACAAGTGGGGAAAAAAGAGATGTTTGTACGAAAAATTACTTGGTAATTAATCATATGGAGCGAGAAAAAAGTTAGAGTTGTAATGTTATGAGGAATTAAATTTTTTTAGCGATTTTTTCCTATATTTTTTAAATTTTTTTCAAAAAAATTATTTTTTCTGCAAATGCAGTTAATTTTAAAAATATGTAATTTATTAAAATATTTTTTTAATAACTTTAACTTAAATTTTTTAATTAAACATAAAATTTTAAAAAAAATTCTTGTATGAAATATTTTTAATTAAAATATTTGTTTAAAAAAAATTTTTATAATAATAAATTAATAAAATAAAAAAAATATTTTTTATGAATAATTAATATTATTTAGAAATTACTTTATTTTTAATAATTTTCAATAATATGAATTTTAAGAATAATAATAAAGAAATAAATTTTTATTTTGAGAAATTTTTCATTTAAATAATTTTATTTAATTTTCTAAATTAAATTATAATTTTAAATATTAAGAGATTATTAATTTTTTTTATATAATTCAAAAATTTAATTAAAAGTATATAAAATTTATATAATTAAATTTATAAAATTTATGTATTTTTATGCCTTATTGAAAAACCATTTAAAATAATAAATTATTTAAAAATTTTGAAAAAAAAAATCTTAAAAAATCAAAATTAAAAACTTTCGAAATTGAAAAATAGTTTATTTTCTCGACCAAAATTTATTTTTTACATTTTTATATAATTTAAATTATTAAAATTAATAGAAAAATTAAGTTATAAGAAATATTAAGAGATTATTTTTTTATTTTTAATAATACGAATTTTAAGCATTTAATAATTTTAAAGAAATTTTTAATTTGAGTAATTTTATTTAATTTAGAAAATTAAAATTTAGGTACCTCACTTATTTTTTGATTTTTATAATAATTTAAACAAAATTATTTTATTTAAAGAATTATAAAATTTTTAACAGTTTTATCCATTATTGAAAAAACATTTAAAATAATTATTTAAAAAATTTTCAAAAAAAAAAATCTTTAACAATTAAAATTATAAATTTTCGAAATTAAAAAAAAATAGTTTATATTGTTCAATAATAATTTCTGTCAAATTTCTAATTTTTTTTTATATTTTTATTCAAAAAAATAATAATATCATTAATTTCAATTACTCGCTAAAAAATTTCATAGAAGGGGTTCATTACGCCATTTACACGATTGAACAAGCCAAATTGCATCAAAATAAATCGAAACCCATTAAAAATTAATAAACGCACACACACAAAAAAATACCTGTAAGCCATTTACTTTTAATTCAATTATATATGACAACATCTCCAATCCATTCGCATTCAATCAATAATAATAAATACATACAACAACATAATATCTATCAAATTAATTCGACGATAAAATTAAATTACTATTTTCTATAATAATTTGATATTTATTTCGTCGAAAATATTAAAATTATTGTATTATAATTTCATAAAGTACTTTGTGCAATAATGGCATGTTAGCGGCTGCCTAAAAATTCCGAAAATTAAATTATAAAATTTTTCATATAATTTCTATTCATCGTGATTTTATTTACTTGTAATAAATTTAGTAGAGGCATTTATTTGTTAATTAATAAATTAGATGATAGAAATATTTTGAACGTTTTTCCCGAAAAATATGTAAAAGTGTAAAATTAATTATAGATGCCGGTTTCGGAAAACTTTTGTTTACACACCGTAATGAAAATTAATGTACACTACACGCATGTTTTACGATTATTATTATTATTATTTATTTTTGGAATGTTGTTAAATACTTGTATGTCAGCTACTTTTGAAATAACATACTTTGGAGCATGCACACACTTAATGATGAATGAAATAAAGTTTATTATTATTATTTTTGTTATTAGTGGAGTTGAGTTAGTAGTTTGTTGTTTATTTATTTATATTTTCATGTGAGCCGCCGTCGCTTGCACATACCGATAATATTTTCTAAAAATATTTTCTGTTTTAACCAAATAAATTATAAATGTTTTTTGCGCTGCGTGTGTTGATGTTGGGTAATGAAGTCTAAATTAAGGCATGTCTATTTAATAAAATAAAATTATTGTTTGTGGAATTTTGCGACATTCTAATTTTTTTTTTCGGATAATTATCACGATACGACGAAAGTTTGGGTAGCAGCAAAAGACAAAGTTGTCAAGTGATTTGATACAATCTTTTTGGTAAATACTTCGTCGTCGTCGTCGAACGAGGAACATGCAAACAAAGTTAAAAGCTAACTTTCTTCATTTACTTAAAAGGCATAGAATTTCAAAATCAATATTAATTGTGTATGCACAAAGAAACAGACAAACATGACAAGAAGAAATAGGAAAAGCGAACGAGACACGGAACAAGGGTAAAAGACTAACCGATGATTTTCGGTAGCTCAAATATTTACACAGCAAATCTCGAATGATTTTACGTTTATTTGCGGAACAAGAAAAAGATGAAGAAAACTTTGCAAAGTAATTTATTTAAAGAACCATAAAATTTTTCACATTAATTTGTTAAAAATTATTCCTTTTTTTCGGAGAGATAATTTTAATAAAACCGTAGAAATAATAAAAATAAAAGTAATAACAGTAATTGAGCAACATCTGACCTTTCCTTGAAAAATATTTAAACGAATGGTAATTCACATTTCATGTCTCGCTGGCACTTTCATATCTGATTGAATGTTTAACTCGACTTTTTGTTTCGTATAGTTGTAGTTACTAAGTGAGAGCGTATTAACCTCTTCACCTTTCATTATTAGCTCTTTTTTTTTGTTCGTTGCTGTTAAATTGCATCAGATAAGAAAATATTTATTTATTGTATATTCACGCGTGTAATTATTAACACATTGATTTAATTAACTTCACTTCACCTTTTCGATGACGTTGTTGAGATAGTTATTTACATTCAACGGCGAAAAAATGCTCAAAGGTTTGGCATGTTTTGTTTTTTGCTGCGCGATACAAAATAATGTACACTTTAGATAGTATCACTCTATCATTCCATTCATTCCGAAAGTATTGTGATGAATTGTCGTGTCTCAAGTTTGATAATTTTTTTAAATTAATGATATTTTAATTAGATATCTAAAAGCAAATAAAATAAATTAATTATTTAATTTATTATAAAAAAAATAAATAAAAAATTTTATAAATAAAAAATAAAGGAAAATTTAATTTAATTTAATTAATTAATTTAATTTGATTTTTTAAAATAATAATTTAATTTTAGTAAATTTTAATTTTTTATCTTTATTTTATTTTTTTATTAATTTTTAAAATTAATTATTAATTATTTTAAATAATTTTCTAATATTTATTTAATTTATATTTATTTTTATTTTAATTTAAAATATTAACTTTCCTTTCATTTTGGACCTTAAAAAAATTAATCAAAAATTAAATATATTTTTTTTCTAATATTGTTTATGTTGACAAATATTTTAAATTATTAATATTTAATTTTTCTTTTTTAATTTTTGTTTAAATAATTTAATTAACCTTTATTACTTTTAATTTGAACGAATAATTTAAATTTTTTATTTTATTATTTTTTTTTTATTTTGAGACATAGAAATTATTTTAATAATTTATTAAATTAAATTTTCAATAAAAAAATATTTTATAAAAATTTTATTTTAATTTATAATAATTTTTTAAAATTATTTATTAATTTAATTAAATTTTATTTAATGTTTTAATTGATTTACTTTTTGTATTTATTAATTATTTTTAAATTTATTTATTTTAATTTTTCATTAATTTTTTTTTTAAATTATTGATTTTTTTATTTTTTATACTTTTATTAATTTTTTTATCTTTATTAATTAAAATTTATTAATTTATTTTTATAAAAAATAATTTTTGATTTTTTTTTTAATTTTCAGATTTTTCGTTTATTTTCATAGCATGAGAAACACCAATTTCACACAATATGAACTCATTACAATCATGTTGTTGTTGCCGTAATAATAATATAATAATAACTATGGTTACCTTTCTGCCTGGCCTGCCTATCATGTCAAGTCGTGTCTAAACGCCGCGTAGGATGGTCAGTTCATTTAATGATGTATCTTTATTACTGTTAGAAAGGTTTTCCTGTCCGATGTCTGTCTACGTGTTAGATGTTGAATGTTAAAAAAGGACTCATTAACCCACATAAAAATTATAGAACACATAAATTTTATCAATTTTTCTCATCGCTCAGTTTCAATGTTACAGAAACCAATAAAAAAAACGCGGGTACATGTGCTGCCAGCACGACTTTGTTGTCGTGATATTACTATGTAATCATGTATAACATAGATTAAAACATGATCAATTCGCAGCAGAAACACGTCTCTAGCACTCTCGCTCATTCACTTTGCGCTCAAAAACACACACACACGTGATCATTATCATATCTTTATACACTATAAT
This sequence comes from Culicoides brevitarsis, assembly GCF_036172545.1. Lineage (NCBI taxonomy): Eukaryota > Metazoa > Arthropoda > Insecta > Diptera > Ceratopogonidae > Culicoides > Culicoides brevitarsis. The sequence goes on from NC_087085.1 coordinate 10,780,184, forward strand.
TTTGGTCTTTATTATAATATAGCAGTGCACGTAAAACGCTATATTTTGTCTGAATTAACAGCAACGACGAGAACGGCTTCACGCTGATATCAATATAATTATCGTTGTCTATTACTTTTTTTTTTACACTTATCTCGTTTTATTGTAATTTCTTCTCTGTGGCGTGTAGGTATGCCCACTTTATAAACATGTAACATTCCGTTTTTTTTCTTCCTTTGAATGTTGAGGTTGGGGCAATAAGGAAAAATTATTCACTGTTCAAGGTTAAAAAAATTTTAAAAGTAATTTTTTAAAAATTTAAAATTAAATTATTAAAATTAATTTTTTAAAAAATTAAATTTAAAAAATTAGCATACAAAATTATTTTAAAATTTTAACGGTCATTTTTTGAATTGACATTTACAAATTTTAATTTCAAATTTTATGAAAACCATTCTAAAACTCATATTTTTTGAACTTTTTTTAATTTTTTAAAATTTAATTTTTGTTAATTTATTTATTCAATATTAAATAATTATAAAAAATAATAAACAATTATTTCTCAAATTTTTAACAGTAACTTTTTTAACATTTACAAATTTTTCAAAATTTATAAAAAATTATTAACGGAAAAAAATAATTTGTTTTAAACAAAATGTTTTTAATTTTTAAAACTAAATTTATTTTTTTAAATTAGAAAAATTAGGAAAAATCGATTTTCAAATTTTAACGGTCATTTTTTGAATTGACATTTACAATTTTTTCAAAATTTAAAAAATTATCCAAAAAAAAAAAATTAATTAACATGTTTTTAATTTTTAAAATAAAATTTGTTTTTATAAAAGTTTTAATTTAATTAAATTTTAATAAATAATTAGAAAAAATTGTCAAAAAATCGATTTTTAAATTTTTAACGGTCAATTTTTGAACTGACATTTACAAATGTTTTGTTTAAAAAAATTTCAAAATTTGCAATTTTTCGTGAAAATGAATTTTTTTAACTTTTTGAAATAAACTTTTTATTTTTTTAACTTTTTCGATATTTTTTATTTTTAAAAAATTAAAACATGAAATTTTTCTCACAATTGCATCTTCCTTATGTTATGTTTATAACGCTAAGAGGTACGAAAAAGCGTGAGAGGGTGTTATTAAAAATTGAAACATGATTTTATGTTTATTTATTTTTACTTCTTTCTCTCTCCACTCCATCTCTCGTGCTTAGTTGTTGTTGTTGTAGTTGCTGTAATGTTCTTGTAATCACGAGGAAAGGTGCATGGCATAAAAAGAAGGTAATAAGCGAAAAAAATCATTTAAATTTTGATTAAAGATTAAGAGTTTACGTGTGTGGCTTGTAATTGATTTCGTTATTGATTGCCAGTAGAAGCAGGAAATGCTTGGCTTTGAAAGAAAAAAATAAACGACAAGGCAATTAATGGTCAAGGACAAAAAGTGACGAAAATCCTTAACAAATTCCTGCTTCTTAATTTTAAATAAATAAACATTCAAACAAAAAAAATCCCCTTTGTTTCCGACTTTTTTAGTCTTAATTCGTAGGTTAGGCATATTATTTCATGTCTAAGTCCGATTTTTCAAAAAAAAAATACAAAAAGGGCATTTGTTCCTTCTTCTTTTATTATTTTAATTTTTTTATTGCTGTTTATGCATTTATTCCTCAAGGAAAGAGAGAAAAAAAATTCTTAACAAATAAAAATATTGAAAAAAAAATTCTCAGCTGTAAAAAAATATTCTTTGTAAAATATCACACTGTTTAATTGAATGTTCATGAGTTTATTTTTTTTTATTTTTTCAAAAGACATCCTGCTGCTCGTAAATATGAGAGAATTGTAAAAAAAAAGCAGGAGGTAGACCGGCGTTATATCGTTATGCGTTAAAAATAGAAGAAAAAAATCCTTTTTTGATAAATATTTTATGTCATTATATTCTTGAGAGAATTTTAAAACCCGATCTAACTACTGAACCAAAGTACAAAGTATTTATGCGAAAGCTCATTATTCCTCGATTTTTTTTTATGAAGAAAGAAGTGGTGTGCATCAAAAGTACAAACGATTATGTTATAAAGATATATAACACCATTAAATCCAATTATATTATGCGCTTATTCACTCGTCGTTGTCGGCCGTCGTCATCGTCACTGCGCTGCATAATCAAACCACTCACTGTGCATTCCAATCCATTCCAAGTGTAATTGTAAAAATGTGAGTCTAATAAAAAATTTGGGTTTCGCACATGAATTTATGCATTTTGCGAAATGTGTTGAAAATTAATTTATTATTTTTTTTATATTTAAAATATTTTTTTAATATTTTATTTTAATTATTTTTTAATATTTTTAATTTATTATTTTCTATTAGGTAATTAATTTTCAAATAATAATTTATTTTATTTTTAACTTAATAATTAAGTTTATTATTTTTTTTTTAATAATTAATTTAATACAATTTTATTAATTTTTTTTTTTTAATTTACTTGTTTTGTTTTATTATATTTTATTTTATTATTTTTTTTAAAATAAATTTACAATTTCTATGCTGTAAAAAAAATTTTTTATTCAATAATTGTTATTTTGAGTATTTTTATTTGAATAAAATAATAAATAAATAAATATTTACCTAATTAAAATTTATAAATTTTTTGAAAAATTAAAAAATAAATTAAACAATTATTTATAAATAAAATTAATAAAATATTTGATAATTTAAAAAAAATAATTAATTAATTAAATTTTTAAAAAATTATATATTTTATTTAATTAATAATATTTTTGAATAAATTTTTAAGCTTTGTACAAACTAATGCTCGAAAATTTACAATTTTGAGTATTTTTATGTAAAAAAATAATTATTTCGAAAATTAATAAAATTTTTGAATGTTAGAAAAAAAAATTAATGAAATTTTTAATATAAATTAAAAAATTAAATTTAAAAAAAATTTAATATAAAAAAATTAAAATAAAAAAAAAATAAAATTTTATTTTATTAAAAAATTTAAAAATAATTTTAAAATAAATTTAATTTTATTAGATCATTAAAAAAAAATTCTTAAATTAAAAATAAAAAAAAATTTTTTTTTCCAAAATTCAAATGAAAAAAAAACTTTTATGCTCATCAAATAACAAAAAAATAAAAATCCCTAAAAAAAAAGATCAAAAACTCCGCTCATCTGCGAGACACCAATTCGTCACAGTTCGAGTAAGTGTGCAATAAAATTAAAAAAAAAAAACGTTTTTGCCATCCTGCAAAAAAAAAACTCTTTCGCTCTCTGCTGCCACACACAGTACGGCACGGCAAAAATATAATTTGTGATGAGAATGTTTTTTTGCGTTCCTCCGTTTTCATTTCCTCAATAGTAATAATAATCTTATTTGTTCATTCAAAAAATACAGAGAGACTGTGCATTAAGTAACGCATTCATGTACGAACTCACACAAAGAACACATAAAAAATAATGAAGAAGCCGAGGAGCGACAAGCGAAGGAAGAACAAAAAGAGGAATGCAGCAAAAAAATATAATTTAATCCTTTTAATTTTATAAGCATCATATAATAATATTGTGCAGCGTTACCTCCTAGTCTTTCCTTCACTCACTTTTCTCTCTCTCTTTTTCTCAAGTACGTGTTCAGACTGTTTTTCATATTTTATTTTATTTTTTTGTGTAAGGCGCGATATTTTGCATGCATTTGCAATAAGGCTTCAGCTTCGGGGTATTATAAGAATAATAACATGTAGTATTTATGTTGTTTTGAGCGCTGCCGCTTTTTTATGTGAAAAAAATTCTATTTTTTTCGAGTGACATGAATTTCAGTCACATTTTCGTGTCTCCCTAAATAATGCCATTAAACCCTCTTCGTCGTAAGCGTCATTTCTTCTTCATCTTCGTTCTTCATTATTCAAGTGGCAGCATATTATGCATGTTTGTTAGAGTGACTCGATGCACCTATTAACGACTCCATGTGCGAAAACGAAGTCTATTAAGTTTATAGTACTTCACACAAGTTGCATGCAAATTACTTTGGCGGATCATGACGACGACGACAATGCGAGAGAACGAGGACAGACACACAAAAAAGTGGTTAATGAAATCAGCAGCGTTATGCAGAATTCAAAAAATGTACGTGTGGTATTGCGAGTTGAAGTGCGATATTTGCATGTGCGATTCTTCTTTTTTTGTTCCTTTATTACTCCCTCAGAACAGAAATGAAATTTGTTTTCTGCATGCTGATGATGGAGAAAAAAAATTGTGACGGCTTATGCACTCACACACCCATGCACAGCACATACTTAAAACAGTTTAAAAGGTTTTTTTCTTTTTTTTTTTCATTTTTTTTTTACACCAGAACAGAACCCTCTCACACACACGCAGACACAACATGGAAAAAAATTATATATATTACAAAACCACAAACGATTTTTTTTTAAATAACCCCATCTGAGTACACAAAAATGCGCCCGTAGCACAACGACAAGTACTTAAAAGAGGCGGCAACGTGGATCGGGATTCGTCGGAACACTCAAAGATGGCATCACATTGGCTGAGATCCGTTCGTGTCGCACCAAAGTGACAAAAATCACTCCACGTGGACCGAAAAAAGTAAGTTAACGTACAGCAAATATAAACTTCTTCTTATGCCATGTCGGTTTTTTGTTGTTGTTCTTCTTGTTGTTGAATCTATGTTATGTCGATGTTTCATTTTATATATATATATTTTGTATTATTTGTACAGACGTTACATGAGTTGAACATACAAAAAATACTTAGTGCGATTACAATATATAAATATATATAAATTTTTTTTCTGCTGCTGCTGCTTTTGCTACGACAACGTTTTAATGTATGTTTTTTTTTTTGCTAAAACGATTCATTCTGCGAAAAATTGAGTATCAGTGTAAATGAAACGTATTCAATTCGACAACAACAACGAAAAAAACGACATCGAAATTTTTAAAATATTTTTATATGCACTTTTTTGTTTTGTTGCACTGACTCGTCGTCGTCGTCGTCATCATCATCGTCGTTCATGCTTTTGTACAAATAAATAATATTGCAAACAATACATGGCATGTGATTTGTGTGTGTGTGCCAGCCAACTTTTTCATCAGATATGCAAGCATTATTTTTTTGTATCCAAAATTTGTAAGCATATTTCATTCATTTGATTTTATTATTGTTGTTATTATTATTTTTCGTATATCATGTATCCCTATAAAAATAAAAAATAAAAAAAAATTATAAAAACTGCAAAATAAATGACGACTCAAATTATTTTTTTGACACTTTCTGTTCTGGTTCTTGCACGAAAAAATTATTATTGTTGTTGTAAAAGCGTTTTTATTATTTTTTTTATTTTTTTTTCATTGTAATTTAGTGACGTTGTCAGAACAAAAAGTTTATTTTTTTAATCATCTCAGTTTCTCATGATTATAAAAAATAAAATAAACCGCAATGTGGATTTAAAAATAAACAGTTTTAAATTAATAATAATAAAAAATTGATTTATTTTGATTTTTTAATAATTTAATAAATTTTTAATTTTTTCGTTTTATTATATTTTATTTTATTAATTTTTAAAATAAATTTTTTTTTTTTTATTTTTTTTTAAATAATTTAATTTTTTAAATTTTATTAAAAATATTTTTTTCATTTAATTAAATACAATTTTAAATATTTTTATTTGAATCAACTTTCATGTATCAAATGGGACCCTCCCATTTTTTTATTTTAAAAAAAATAAAAAAATTATTTAATTTTAAAAATTAAAATTAATTAATTTTTAAAATTATTTTTTTTTTATTTTAATACAATTTTAATTTTAATTTAGATTTTATTTTTTATTTCGTAGGTATATTTTTTTTATTTTATTTAAATTTTTTAAATAAAATTAATTTTTAATTTTTATTTTCAAAAATAATTTTTTTTTATTTTTAAAAAATTGTTTTTAATTTTTTTTAATTTTATTTAATTTTTTTTTTATTTTTAAAAATAATTAAAAAATTATTTAAAAATTAAAATTAATAAAATTTTTGATAAATTAAAAAAATAATTTAATTATTTTTTTTTTTTTATAATTTTAACGACTCAAATTATTTTTTTGACACTTTCTGTTCTGGTTTTTGCACAAAAAAATTATTATTATTTTTTTTTTTTTTTTCATTGTAATTTAATGACGTTGTCAGAACAAAAACTTCATTTTTTTAATCATCTCAGTTTCTCATGATTATAAAAAAAATAAACCGCAATGTGGATTTAAAAACAAAAATCAATCAAACAATTTGCCAAACACAACAAAAAAAAATAAATGTATAAAATGATCCAGATCTCGTTAACACAAAACCATAATTTACCGCACGCTGTGTGATCAAATATAATGTCTGCCACAGTGTGACACGACAAAGCGAGACACAAATACACATGCAAGACGAGAAAAAAAAATTTAATTTTTTCACATCAATTTTGTTGCTAATATAATAGTTAAATTGCTATGAAATATTTATAGTTTTTATGGGTTTATTATTATTATCATCATCATTATATTAATATTGTTTTTTTTTCATACAAAAAAAAAATGTTCTCTTTTCACAAAAAAAAATAAATAAAAAATTTATTTTAACGATTTTGTGTATGGTAATTTTTATGGACTATCAAATATACATATTTATTAGTGTAGTTTAAAAGTTGTCGTCGTCTCCGTTGTTGTTATTGTGTGTCGTTATCGACGAACAAAATGGCATAAAAGCAACAACGTTTCCCTCATTTCATTTTTTATTATTGTTTTAGTTTTATTTCTTACTATTTTGTTGTATAAAATACAAAAATAATAATCCCCAAGATATATATTTGTATATAAAATCGTCCCAAATCGATGGCAAATGGCATGTGTAGCGAAAAAAAGTTTCTTTTTACGTTTCCTTTTCTACTTAAAATATATTTTATTATTCATGGAATTCATATTTTATATAAATATTATATTTATTTTTTTTTTTTGGCAAAACGCAAAACAACAACTTTAAATTATGCTAATATTCATAAAAATAATAATAAACTTACCGAATGTTATACTTTTTTGTGATATCCAAAATTAAAACTTTAATTAGTTTAATCCTCGTTTAATTTATTCTAAAAAATTCACAAATTAATTGATGTGTGACATTGGCAATTTAATACCACGATAAAATAGCCGACGACGAATCATTAAATTAAATTAAAAATACGAGAGATATTTATCTTCTAATGCATTTGTAATTTTTTTTTTGCTTTAAACGCCACTTTTAATCACGCTTTTTTGTATTTATGATAATGATTTCTGAATACACTTACATTTAATCACTTAATTTGATTATGCACATTAAAGTGTTTATCTTTTATCTTTATTATTTTTTTTTCTCTCTCTTTTTATATTATTTGTACAGTTGTTTGATGTTTGACGCACATAAATTTGACGTTTTATTACTTTTTTCTTTGTTTTGGGAAGTCCCTCACAATAGTAAATTTTTACGATAACATACAAATTTTCTTTCGTAATTATTAATTTTTTGTGTTTTTGCGGGAAACGGTGTGATAGCGATCCTTTCACGGTGATGGCGAAACTCGTACTGAGCTACAGATGTATGGAGTTGTTTTGGTTTTGGATAGGGTTGCCAATTTAATGAGAATTTTTTGCTGTTTTTGGTAAAAATATTTATTAAAACTCAAGTTTAATAATTAATTCTTTTGAAAATTCGGAGAAATATTAATTTTAAGTATCTAAAAAAATTTATAAAATATAAAATTTTTTGAACAATTTAATAAATTAAATTTTTAATAAAATATATTTTTACCTTTTCAAATTCAAAGTGATTTTTTTTTAATTTGGCAAAGAAAAAATATTTATTTCTCTAAATTTAAAAAAATATTTACAAAAATGAAGTGCTTACTATTTTTTGACCTTTTTAATTTAATTTTAAATGAGAAAAAATTGTAAATAATCCAATTGGAAAAATTATTTTCTTATTTCACGTTTGAAACAAGCAAATCTGGCAGCCCTTTTGCCGGTTTTGCCGGGCTTTTTGTTAACGAATCGTTAAAAATGATGGCGGACAGTCGTTTAACGAACAAAAACGCTAATTTAATTGCGTTTTATTATTTTTTGAATTGATCGTTAATTTTGCTTGGAGCAAATTGGGTCTCATATTAACGAAAACAATCAGATTTATCGTATGTAAAAATATTTTTTATGGTTTTTAAATTTCTACTGAAATTATACTCGAATGTATAAACTTATTTTATTTTTATTTTATTTATTTTTTAATTATTTTATTTATTTATTTTTTATTTTTGAAAATTTATCATAACAAAAAATAAAATAATTCAATAATTTTTTTTAAAAAATGAAATTTTCCTTTAAAACTCAAAATTAAATTTTTATTTTTAATTTAAAATCTTTTTAAATACTTAAATTATTTTAAAATTTTTGATTTTTAGAAATAAGATATTTTTTTACGAAATTTAATACTCGAAGAATTATTATTTTTTTTAAATTTAAAATATTTTAAATTATTTTTGCACAGAAATTATTTAAATAATTAAAAAAAAAATAATTTAATTTAATTTAATTTTGATTTATTTTATTTTTATTTTTTTGTATATTTTGGTACATTTTTTATAACATTAGGTACAATCTACAATAAATAATGATAATTTTTGTGAATTGATCTATTTGAAGTTGAAATATTTTTATCGCATAACATGATTCATTGTAGGTGGTTTTCTGATATCAGATGCTTCAAATCGATGAATAATTTTTCTAAGCACTCATACTAGCCTCTCCTGACTTTTGCGACGGTAGTTCTCGGTAAAAGATGACTTTGTAAATAATGGGAATCACAATTGCTGCTGTCATTGGCGCCGAAAGATAAATCTAAAATAACAAAATTATTAAAAATCTTCAAAATGTTTAATTTAAAAAAAAAAATCTTACCCAAAAAGTCGACAAATCCTGATTCCAAATCGCTGGCCCGAGCGTTCTTGCTGGATTCATGCTGCATCCCGTGTATGGACCTCCAATAATTGACAATGCTGCTACTGTAAATCCGAATTTTAATGGGATTGAGTCTGTATTTTTGGCACTTCGTGGATCCCAAACGCCGCAACACACGAGCAGAAGTATCGTTGTCATGCAAAATTCAATTAAAAGTGCTTGGAAGAGACTGATTTCCGGCGCCGGGCTTGTCACACAAATATTTGACACGAAAATTGGTTCAGGAGTTGCGAGTTTTAGGAGACCGTAACCCAAGAAGCCTCCGAGAAATTGTGCCAAGATGTAAAGAAGAGACATTTTGAAGGTTATGGACTTGAAAATACAGGCAGCTACTGTCACACTAAAAAAAAAATTTTAAAAAATTAATCAATAAAATAAATTAAATTATTTAAAAATTTAATTTTAATTAATTTAAAATTTAATTTATCGAATTGAATTTTTTTTTATTAATTAAAAAATTTAAATATTTTTTTATTTAATTTAATTTTAATATTTTTTTAATTAATTAATTATATTAAATTTATAAATTAAATAATTTTTTTTTATTTTATTCAAATTTATTCATTAGATTTTAGTTTGACTTTTAATTTATTTTTTTAAAAAATATTTAAAATAATTTAATTTAATATTTAATTTAATTTTTTAATTTATTAATTTTTTTTTTATTTTTTAATTAAATTTTTTTTTTTATTTTTTAGAATGGAAAAAAAACTTACGCTGGATTGAGATGCGCTCCGCTCACAGATCCGAATATCAAAATAATCATCATAATGACCAGTCCAAAGGCGATTGCAACTTCAAAATTGCTCGGTGTCTCTTTCCACGGCACGCAAGACATGCAACCGGCAAAAGTAATCATCCCGGTGCCCAATAATTCCGCGAGAAATACGGAAATTGCATCCTGTATCGATGACTTCATTAGAATCACTGCGAAAAAAATCGGAGAAAAAACACTTAAATGATATGTTGCGTTGCCATGAAGTGAGGTGAACTGGCTGAAGTGATGTGATAAAATGAATATCATTGAGGAGATTTTTTGTTGTTGTTGTTGCATTTTGCCGCATGATGCGCATGTGACGATGCCTGAGACGATGTTTACCTGAATGAATGAACCTGCAATTTTGGGTGTTTTGTGTGCAATTTAGCAATCGAAAGCGATGGCATGTCTACCCTAATAGCTAAATTGGTATCGATTTTGGACTCAATTTAGTTTGGATGATTGCAGAAACGCACCGGATACGATTGATTTGCATACGAGACGACGAGATGAGCACGAAACTCGTTTCAAGTCAATTTCATTCATGATTTTATTAACATTGACTCTCTCTTTTCTTACCCATTTTGTTGTGAGATGAACTTAATTTTGTTTGTCGTCACAAAAAAAGCAGTTCAAGGCGCTGTTTTTTCCTCTTTAGATGCAAATTGTTAGAAATTATCGACAATTCCGACACTTTTTATGGATCTTTTGTACGTTATGTCACTCAGGAACAGAAAAATTTACTTAATTCAATGTAATAAATTTTTTATCATTTTTATTTCACAGTTAAACGGTGCGCATTTCTACACAGTCACTATTCAAATGAACCGCCTAACTTGTCAGATTCGAGTAAATACTACACGCAATAAATCTAAAAAACTGTTTTATTTACGAAATAACAAAAAATATCTTATCACCCATATTTTTCTTATCACAAGAAGCGATAAAGATCGTCGTTGACCTTTCTCTGAATCAAAAAAAAAAATGCGAGAGAAAAAAGAGAGAAATGTTGGTCACGGTTTTCAAACGACTTTTTGTCACGAGACGACGCGAATCACTGGTTGGCTTGACAAGTGCAGCGTGCAAATTTAAATGGTATTTTTACAGATAAAAATTCTGTGATAAGAAAAAGGGGCGCGCAACATCGCACATGCTCTAATCACAGCAGATTTAGATATGTCAAAATTGCAAGCAAAGCAAATATGGTTCTGACACATGCCAATGTTCTTTTCGAGTAATTAAATTTGATATTCAAGATAAATGGAGTGTTGTTAGATTAAGATTAAATTAAGATTAAAATTGATTTTTATTATTTTATAACAATTAAATTTTTATCAATTAAAATATTTTTTTATCAAAAAATTTAAAAAAAGATAAGAAATTATGCAATAGACAATTGTGTTACTGTTCCGTGTTAGCGCCTTTTTTCTTATCATTCTATTGTAAACAGAAAGAATTTTTTACAGTGGCGTAGATTTTTTTTATTTTTGAAAAATAAATTATTTTTTCAAAATTATTTATTATTTTTTTTAATCAAAAAGAAATTATTTAATTATAGAAAAATTTTAAAAAAAATAGATTTTTTTCTGCTTTAACTTTTTTTATATTTTTGCATTTCATTATTTTTTAAATTAGAAAAATATATTTTTAAATAAATTTTAATCTAAAAAATGTCAAAAGTCAATAGTTTCTAACTTTTTATTTATTTTTTTTTTTATTATTTTTTTTAATTTTGGGACAAAAAGTTCGAAATAACTTTGGAGCGGCCTTATTTATTATTATTTTTTTACTTAATTTTTTATTTACCTATTTTAATTTTATTTATTTATTTATTTTTTTTTGTTAAAAAAATAAATATTCAACAATTGGTGCTCAAAAATTTAAGAAATCCTTGATAGTTTAAAAGAAATTTTTATTAAAAATTTTTTTTCTATTAAATTAATTAATAAATAAATTAATAAAATTAAATTAAATTAATTAATAAATTAATAAAATTGAATTTTAATAAAACAAAATAATTAAATATTTTTTTTTTAAATTTAAAAAAAAATCATAAAAACAATATTAGTAACATGAATAACAAAAAGTAAAATTCAAGGGAAGTAATAATAAAAACAAGTTCTAACAAAATTCTTATAATTTTTCCGTGATTCATTCTAAACTGGCTCCTTCTTGTTTTGTTTCTAAGCAAAGACAAAACCTGATTTTAAGTGTTTTTTTAAATTTAATTGTTATTTTAAGACATTTCAATGAAACTTAATTATTTACAGAAAGTGACTAAAAATCAAAACAACTTTCAAATATTACCAAAATTTTTATAAAAATGAATAAAAAAAAATTAAATTAAAAATTTGATGAAAAAATATACTTACTTTATAAATATCCAGAAAACACGCGAAAAGACTTTTACACAATTTAATTGATTTTTCTCACAGATTTAATCCGTTATCGGTTGTAATCCAATGAGCTCTTGTCAGGTAATGAACATATTTTTTTTATTATTTTTGTTAATACTTATTTTCTTATGTTACATGAATGTTAAATTCCGAAAAACTAAACAAGAGTGAAATTCCTTGTAGTTAAAAACCCAGAAGTTGAATATCAGGAATTTAATATATTCAAATAAAAACCTTTAACAAGGACATTTTTAAAATATATTTTTCGAATTTTATTCAAAATTTTAGTTTAAAAAAAATTATTATTCTGTATTAATGTTTAAAAAAAATATTTAAAAATAATTAAAAAAAAATAAATATTAAATAAAATATTGTTAAATTTAAAAAAAAATCAAATTTAATTAAAATTAAATTAAAAATGTTTATAATAATTAATAAATTTAATTTTCCTAAATAATTTTTTTTTTAAATTTTTTTACAAACCAAAAATTATTTCCTTCTATCAAGCAAAAAAAAAATTCACATTAAACATTATCATTTACCGACTAATTAAACTGACCTTCACTCATTAAACGAATTTTTGCCGAAATCAACGACCGCTCAACAGTTGTTTGTTTATTACATAACCCAGATTTGTTACTTTTGTCGATATTTGAATACATTAGACACAAACATATAAAATGCCAAATAGAGAAAGAGCAAATATAAAATTTGTCACATTAAAACAAATTAAACACAAATTACATGAAACGTTACATAAGGCAATGACCATAATTGAAAAGGCAACACGTTGTCATGCCTTGCCACCCAAATTGCATGCCGTCAGTCAGAACGTTATTTTTACGACTGCGCCAGGCTTTAATCGCCTTTTCACGGTAATTTGCTTAATAAGATGCAGCTTCAATAAAAGTTACATCGTAAAATTTTATAATTTTTCACTTTATTTTTGTCTTTTTTACATTTTTTTGCTTTTTTATTTTTAATTAAGTTCAAGTTCACTGTGTTGAAATGGCAATGAAGTGAAGAGTATTTAGATCGAGTTAAGCAGCATTTTTCTCCGACAAGGGAAATTCCTCGGGTTGTCTCTTATTTTCCTTTGGAACGTCACGCCAGAAGACGGTTTTGTAGACAAGTGTTACGAGGATTCCAGCTGCCATTGGACCAACCCAATAAATCTGTTAAAAAAATTTTTTTTATTAAAAATTTAAATTTTCATGAAATTTTTTTCAAAAAATCTCACATAATGTCCTTTGAAATCTTGATTCCAGATCGCAGGTCCCAAACTTCTTGCGGGATTCATGCTGCATCCGGTGTATGGGCCAGCAACCAAAGCCAATGCGGTAATTGTGAAACCGAATCTCAAGGGAATCGAATCTGTGTTTTTGGCATTTCGGGGATCCCAAACGCCGCAACAAACGAGAATCAAAACAGCTGTTGCCATGAATTCGACCATCACAGCTTGGAAGTCTGTGACGCTGGCAGCGGGCATCGTTGTACAAACTCCTGCGGCGCCATCAGCTCGCTCGAAAGAAGTTGCTGGAGTAACAAGTTTTAATAAGCCGAATCCCATGAAACCGCCAAGACATTGAGCAACCATGTATACTCCAGCCATTTTGATGTCGATTAATTTGTAGATAAATGCAGCGGCGGTAACACTAAAATTTTTTAAAAGAAGAAAAATTAATTTAAAAACAATTTTAATTTAAATAATTTTAAAAAATAAAAAAAAATTAATTAAATTTTTATTATTTATGAAATTAAAAAATAAATTTAATAATTAAATGAAATTTAGAAAATTTTATTTTTTTTAAATTTATTTTTTTTAACTTATTTTATTTTTTTAATTAATTTATTTTTTTTATAAAAAAAAGTATATTTAATTTTTATTATAAGAAAAAAAAATTAAATTATTTAAAAATTTAATTTTATTATAATTTATTATTTAATTAATTTAATTATTTAAAAATTATTTAAAAAACATTAAAATTTTCGATACAAATTCTTCTATTTTAATTAAATTTTATTTTTGATTATAATTAATTTTTTTTAATTTTTAATTTTTTTATATTTATTTAAAAATGAATTAATTTTTTTAAATTTTAATTTTTTTTTAGAAAACTCAAAAAAAATTACTCACGCAGGATTAAGATGAGCTCCGCTAACAGCACCAAAAATCTGGATAATAAACATAATAATCAATCCAAATGCCAGACAAATTTGCAAATGCGATGGAGGATTGTTGCTGTCCAATGCCACACAACCCATACAACCGGCAAATGTGATCAAACCCGTGCCAATTAATTCAGCGAGGAATGCTGAGATTTTGTCAAGTGTTTCCAACTTCATGCTGCCAAGTAGAAAAAATTTAATTATAAATTAATCTGCAAGATTTTTTTCTTAATTTATTCAAAAACGATAAAATTTATGATATCTCGCATGCAAACAGAATGCACAATATTTAAAATAATTTTTTTCATTTTAATCAAGAATTTGTTGTCACTACCACGTGCAAATATTTATAAATTGTTGTTGTTTGAACAAGATAAAAATACGCGTCACTTTCTTATCAATTGTCTTGTTTTGACCCATTATTAAAAATAAATACATGACTAATTTGAAAATTTCTTAAAAAAAAATTCACCACGCAAAGTATTTTAAATAAAAAAAAATTTGCGTCAAATTCGCAAAAAAATAAGAAAAGTCATCTCAGGTCATTTTTTTATTATTTTTCGCACTTGCATATCACTAAAGTGACGAAATTTTTAAATAAAAAAAATTCAATTAATTTTTTTTTATTTTTATTTTTAATAAAAATATTTTTTTCAATGAAAATAAAAAAATATATATAAGCGGATTACGAAAGAAAAGTAGATAAACATTGTAACGCGTTGTGTTTATTTGTGTCATCATATCAGAAACTCTGTTCTACGCATTTTTAAACTTTTTGAAAAAAAAAATATAAATAGATCAAGATATTTTTTTTCAAGTAGACGTAGATAACAAACATAAGATTAACAAAAGAACGAAGAGTTAACATGTGTTTTTCGTTTTTTTTATTATTTAATCGAATTTTAGCACGTTATAAAAATTTTCTTATCAATTCCACGCGTGTACATAGGTCAACATTTCTCATTTTTGATTTGAATCAAAAGGAATTCAATTTTTTTTTCATGTGCTTGTTTGTTTTTTGTGTTATAGCGAGAAAATATTTTGAAAAAAGATGAGCAACGCGCGTCTTACTTAATCTGAAGTTGATAAGAGTTGTATAATAATTATAAATTACCGGCTTATGGCATTTGCTTATCCCTTACGTACTTTAGTTTAAATATATTTAGAAAGACATTAAATTTACATTGCTCTAGGTTATCATTAGAAATTTTACTGACAGACTACGTATTTATTTATTTGTATATTATAATGAAAAACGACACAATATTTTTCAAAAAAAATAAAATAAAATATTGTATGGTTATTTTTAAACATTAGCGCGACAATATGCACTTCAATTTTAAAGGTAAATGAACTGTCAATTGCGTTTTTACAATGTTTTCGGAAAAATTTTTGAAAAGTACGTCATTTTTGAAAATTTGTGAGGGTCACACGTTTTGGTTTAAATAATCAATCATAAATTAGAATGACACAAAAGGATAAAAATACATGATGATATCTTATCAACAGAGACACGTAAGAATGTCAGTTGACGTAAATGATGGGATAATTGCATTTGTGAATTATTTTTATTTAAATTTTTTTTTTTTTTTTTTTTTTTTTTTTTTTGAAAAATAAAAAAAAAAATTTTCGAATAATTTTAACTTACCTTTAGTCTGTTGATCAAATTTTTTTTTACACAAAATTCGACCTTTGATTTTTGTTTTTTTTTTATAGAATTAATTCTATTTTTAGTTTTTATTTATTTATTTAATTATTTTTTTTTTATTTTTTTTAATTATTTTTTTTTATTTAATTTTTTTAAATTTAAAATTTCACTGGGTTTAAAATTTATTAAAAATTTTTTAAATATTTTTTTAATTTTTTTTTTCAGAACAAACAACTCCGTGTCCGTTGCCGATCTATAATACACTAAAATCGGTCGACAATTAATTAATACACTGAGGGCACATTTTGTTATCAGTTTTTAGTCAATAATATGTATTACAATATTCCTTCGCTACCACAAGTCTATGTGTCTAAAGTCGAATCAAATAATTATACGAATGAAAATGAAATTCACTTTTAAATGTGTGCTGCTTGTTGTTGTCGTCGTCGTCGTAATCACCGTGCGTTTTTACACTAATGAACATTTCATATGTCACACATTCCGTTAATCCAAATACATATTCACATGCGGTGACAACACAATCTTAAGAACTTTATCACAACAACAACAACAACATTGACTGACTTTTGCTCAATTTATCGATAAAAGATGTTGTTGATGATGCATTGCTTAACAAGTGTTTTATTGATTGATTTATTTCTTCATTTTCGCGGTGATAAGATTCGTTAGTTTAAGTTTTCACGCACATGTCACCACTAACAACTACAGTCAAAAAATATTTCCACACATGAGACGATCTATGAGATTAAAATAACCGCTATACAGATAGATGGAGGAAGGAGAATCAAAAATATTTGAACTGTTCTACCACTACTTGTTTGTAGTTTGAAACACGAATACATTTACATAAGTTAATTACAACTTTTTGGCGGTTCCAATGCGTTTAAATTCAGTTTTTGAATGCAACGTTAATGAAAAGAATTAATTATGTTGACATTTTTACGGTTATCGTTTCCTTTTATTCTGGTATTTTAGTTTAAAAATGAATATTTTTCAAATAAAGTTTCTCCCTGTCAATGCTTGAATAAATACAGATGTTATCTGGCAGAAAGTATTTTCGAGTGTCAGCACAAGCGAATAATTAAAAATTGTGTAAATTTGAGTGTTAATGAATTACATGAATGATTAGTAGTATAAATTGTCGGTAAGAGCTGTTGTTTGATAATTAGCACACGTGAAGTCTTTTTTGATTGCTGTTGAACTTCGAGAGATTCGATGTAGCAATTCAAGTGACATGGGTGTGAAGTTTGCACTTGAACATGTTTGAAACGATTTTTTTTTTATAATTTAATAGGTAATAAGGCGCCATAAGAATTTGTGATATTTTTGAAAAAGTACGAATATCTGAAACGGTATGATATTTTGTCATTTACAACTATTTTTTTTTCTTACATATAAACAACTAAAAATTAAATAAATGAAAAACAATTTAAATTAAATAAATATAAAAAATCAAAATGAATAAAATAAACATTTCACATTCTATTACAGAAGCTCCTTAAATCGATGGAAAAAATTTCTACTCAAGAGAAGGCATTGAGACTTATCCATGTAACAACATTCTTTGGTAGCAGTTAAACAGAAGTCATCGAAATAGAAAATATTTTAAAAATAAACATTTAAGCCGCTTGTCATAATTTGGTGAAATTTTAAGGAGAAAATTAAAATACATGATCTTGAAATACATTATCTGAAAGTCAAAATATTTCAGATACTGAATTCTTAAAACAATACTTACATAAATGGTTTTTGATAAAAGTAGCAATTGCTTTGATCAATTTAACAGTCGCCACGTGGAGTTGGTTCATTCAGATGTATGTGGTCCTTTGCAACATGCCACATTTGATGGAAAGTCGTATTTCGTTGTCTTTACCGTCGACTTTTCCCATATGGTTGCAACTTACTTAATAAAGAAAAAGAGTGAGTTTTTTGATCGTTTTGAGGCCTACAAAGTTATGGCAGAAGCGTTCTTCGGACGTAAGATTGCCCGCCTAAACAGCGATAATGGAGGAGAATATCGGTCGAAAGAATTCTTGAAGTCCTGTGAGGGAAATGGATTCGTTATTGAAGAAAATCGCCCATATAGCCTCTGCTGAATGGTGTTACTAGAGAGAATTACTTTTTTTTTGCATTAGATTTATTCATGTTTATTTTTCCACAAATTAAAAAAAGGATTTATAACGAAGCTGATGATATTTGTAACATCAATCTGACCTACAGTTAGAACATAACAAAAATCAAGGAGTGGCTTAAGCTGTTAACTTAGGATCGTTGTCTTGCTGAAATAACCATTGTAAAGAGATTGAACTCAGCATACGAAAAAATGACGTCTTGTAAGATGTTTTTATATAATTTTATACTTAGCTTTTCGTTCCCATGACATTTTTTTATATTTTTTACCTTTAATCTAGTTTTATTAAATGTCTTTTTACATATTGAACTAAATTCAAGAATTTTGAAATTTTATAATAAGATGATAGTAAAAGTTTCACTCTCAAAACAAAACCTAAAAAGTGCTTAACTTCACACTCAATAAAAATAAAACAGGAAACATTATTTATTATAGCATAAACTTCGGAAAATATATTTCTTAAAATTAATTATTCATCATTTTCACATCTTTCATACATAATATATGCATGTATACATTTATAAGCTTACATTCAATACATAATATATAATAAATTTTGTTTTTTTTCCTTTTTGCAAAAAAAAAACTTCTTATTAGTAATGCTAAACGGTGACATTTTCATTAATATAAACTTACATTGCTTTAAAATTTGGCCAAAATTATAACAAAATCAAGCAAATTAAGAACTTGAAAAAATTTCTGTTTTAAAAACATGAACAATTAAATAATAATTAAGAATAATAATACAAAAAGATAACAATTAAAATATAACTTTAAGATATTTTTAACATAAAGTTGAACCAATGATGATCAATGTAATTGTGTGCAAAAATTTCTCTTAAAACTAACTTTTTTTCTAAGAATGTTAGTTATTAACTTTTTAAATTCTTAATTCCTTACATTTTTTTTTGGAAAAAGACACGAAAAAGATCACTTTTTGATACTTTCGCAACATATTTTTTTTTACATCATCTAAATATGGTGAGTAATTATTTTTCCATCTATTTGCAGAAAAAAATTGGCTTCAAAAAGGCAACGTTAAAATCGTTTGTTAGTTTCTAAAATTATTTAATCATCATTAGATTCGCGCCAGAATGTTGTTTTGTAGATGAGAGAAACGACAGCTCCTCCGAGGGTGGGTGCGATCCAGTAAAGCCAGTTGTTAGCCCAATCTCCTGACCAAACAGCAGGTCCGAATGAACGAGCAGGGTTCAAGCTTCCTCCGGTATATGGTCCCTAAAAAGGTAAAATTTCATAAAAATATTTTTTTTTTTTAAATAAATTTTTAATTCTTACAGCAACCAAGACAAGAACAGCAACGGTCAATCCAACACGAAGCGGAGTCGAGTCAGTGTGTTTCTTGTTGCGTGGATCCCAGATACCGCAAACGACGAGAACCAAAATTCCGGTACAGATGAACTCAACGAAGAAGGCTTGAGTAACTCCCAATCCAGCAGCTGGCATGGTAACGCAGAGTCCAGTTGCTTCTTCGCCAGCGGGGAACATAGCCTGAAATTAAAAAATATAAAAAATTATTTCAAAACTGAGCTCAATATAAAAAATTTCGCTATTTTTCTTAAAAAATGCGGAAAAAATATCTAATCAATACGTGATGCAATTGAAAAAAAATCTAATCTCACCTCATGTGTTGAGATAACTTTCAACAGACCGTAACCGAGAACTGATCCAACGAGTTGCGCTGCGATGTAAGCAAGACCCATCTGTAATAATGAAAAAATTATTTTAATTAATTTTTTTTCTTAGATCATAATCTCTGACGCTTCGAGAACTTACGGGAACATCAATTCCTCTGTGGATCATTGCAGCTACGGTAACGGCGGGGTTAAAATGACCTCCAGAAATGTGTCCGACACTCTGAAAACAATAAAATAATTAGCTAGAATCAACATTGTAACACGAGTGCAGTGAAAAAGCTTCTCCAGTGGCAGGAAACAAACGAGACTGCCATAAAAATAATTGTTGTAAGTGATATGTTTGCATGTTTAATATAAAAATTTTCGTTTGCACAAGGCTTATGGATAATAACAGACGTGAATTTATTTATTTTAGCCTCTTTTACGTAAGCAACTGATAAAATGTATGTCAAGAATCGCAGATAAACCGTATCTCTCACATAAGATGATATGAAACATTTTAACTAAAAATTTTTAATTTTTTTGTTAATTTGTTATTATTTTACAGCTGTCACGTTTTTAACTTGTTTTTCCGAACCACAAAAAAAAATTAACGTAAAAATTGATTTTTTGCCAAAAAAAACATTTTTTAAGAAAAATTTAAAAGGTGATCAACCTTAAAGAATTTTTTTTTTCACTTTCTTAGAATTTTTTTTTAATTTTTCACTTAATTTTTGTACTTTGTTGCACTTAATGAAAATTAAAAAAAATAATTACCTGTGCACCAACCATGATGGCGAGACCGAAAGCCAACGCAATCTGAAGATGAAGCGGTGACATGCCAAATTTGTCCACGCATGACATGCATCCGATGAAAACCAGCAAAAAGACGCCAATTAATTCCGCAAATATTGCACAAACTTTGTCAAAGCCGGAGAGCTTCATGCCTGCAGTTGTTGATCGGTAGAGAAATTTATCGTAAATGAGGAATTAAATATTTTTTTCGCACAAAAGTTCTATTAAGGTGACACGGAAAAATATTTCCTTGACTTGATTTTATATTTATAAATTTTTACAATAATATTTATTATTGATTAATTTTATTTTATTCTATTAGAAAACGATTCAATTTTATTAAATTTAATATTTTCACTTTATTTTTTTCAGTAGTAGCAGACGATCTACTCTCGATGTCAATCAAATGGTGAATGAATGTGTGCCTACATCTCGGCGTATATTTATAATTTAAAATGGTAGTTAAATATAGAATCGTTAAACAATGGGCTTGAGCAATAAAACCGAGAGAGCGAACGTGATAACGACGACTTAAGCCGAGAACGACGGAAATTATCTACAATTCCTGCATAAAAACCGTCAGAACTGTACAGATCTTAATTTATTTCGTATTATATATGTTAATATATATACAAAAAGAGACGATCTTCAGTAACGACGAACGAATCTTCTCAAAAAATGACATCAAGAGAGTCTGTGGGATGTCATAAATGTTAGTTTTCGTTTTAAAAAAATTAATGGACCATTTATACAAAGAAAATTTTGTACAGATTTCATCTGTTAGAATTACTGAGAAAAGTTAATTACATCAAAAATGCGGTAATTCACATTAAATTATAATTTACAACGATGACCATTTAAATTTTTCTCGTTAATCAATTGTTTTTTGCGCCAAAACCAGTAATTTTCAATGAGAGTGCGTCACAATTTGTGATGCAAAAACACGACCTTTTCTCAGATGCATATGAATAAATTAGAAAATTCGTGAAGAGCAACTGCTATTTATCCTTAGGCCCTTACTTGGTAACAATATTAAATTCTATATGATGCGCAATAATAATTTTTTGCAATTTTTTGAATGACACAGCATTTTTTTTTATTTTTTAGCATTTTTTACCTGAACCAGAACCCGATGTTTTAAGTGCCGTTTGATACGTTTCCCCTTTGGACATGGAAATGAGTGCGCCTTGTGTTGCAATCACTAATGCACATTCAATGACTTTCACATTGTCAACCATTCCAGAAGCGATTTTTCATCGGCAACGTGAATATTATAAAAAGAGGCACTCGAGACGTGATTTAATTTAATTACTTTGGATTTGCAATAACAACAATAACTAATGATGATAATTTTTTGTAATATATTATTTTTTTTTTTTTTAACAAACACAAATAGATAAAAAATGTTAATTAATTATTTTCAAGTGCATCTTCAAGGAGCACGGAAGTGTCTTTTTTTTCTTTGATCGTGGCGTATTAATTTTTATTTTTAATTATTTTTACTTTGAATTTCAATTTGAATTCAATCAATTCAATGATAATTGTTTACTTTTCCGTCATTCATTCAAAAAATATTTTTTCTTGTCTTTATTTATTATTTATTATTTTTTATTAATATTCATGAGCAGCAAAAAATCTGAATGAAAAAAATATAAACAAAAATGCAGGAAAATTCGTCGGTATGATTTAATCAATGGAACGACGAGCGTTTACTAAACAATAATAAAAAACTGGGTGGAAAAAGGTTCAGGTTGGTTGCTATTATTTACAGACAAACAATGACACACATTCATAAATACAAAAAAATATTTATCTAGTTCTAGATGGATATATTTAAATATCGTTGCTAAATAAACTCGGGGGAAATATAAACTTTCATTGACAATAAATAATAAAATTATGTTGAACTATTTTGTTTGTTTGTTCGTTTATAGGTATGAAAACAACACGATTTGTAGTTGTTGTTGTTGTTATTTTGATGGTTGTCAGGTTTGTTATTTTTTTCGGGTTTATATGAAAAAATAATAAATGTTTTTTTTTTGTACGAATAGTAAAAGGCTTGTTAGCGTTTTTTTTTTGTTCAAGTTTTTTGGTTGTAAATTTGTCGATAGGATTCCATTCACGATATTGGGGTAGGTTGCATCAATCAGTGAATGGGAAAATTTTCACAAAAAAAAAATTTTAATTTTTATATAATTAGATTTTTTACGAAAAATGTTCATTTTTGCCATAATTTATTTTTTTAAATTATTTTTTTATATTAAATTAAATTAAATTATGCAAATATTAAATTTAAAAAATAAAAAAATTAATTGAATTAAAATTATTTGAATTAAAATATATTTTTCATAAAATAAATAAAATTGGTCAAAAAATAATTTTATAAAAATAAAAAAAATAATTAAAAAATTTATTTTTTTTAAACATTCATATTAAATTATATTGATATTTTTTAAAAAATTTACAATAAAATAATAATTAAATGTAAAAAAGAATTTTTTACCAAGTAATTCAAAAAAATACAAGAAATTTTACAATTTTATAATAATCAAATTATGAATCAATATTTGTTCATTTAATTAAATATTTTTTTTGTTATTTAATTCATAATAAATCATAAAATTGGCCATACAATTTTTTTAAAATGTAAAGAGAAATAAAAAATTATTTAATTAATAAAAAAAAATACATTTAATTAAATTTCGATTTTTAAATAATTTTCTAATAAAAAAAATAAATAAATGTGGCCATAAAAACTTTTTAAAAAGTTTTAAAAATTTATTTTTTTTAATCAAATTATTTTTAATATTTAAAAAAAATTAAATTTAAAAAAAAATTAAATAAAAAAAACAAGAAAATTTAAAATCTCAATTGAAATCAAATTATTTTTTCAATTAATATTTTCACATTAATTAATTATATTTTTTTATCGATTTTTATAATATTTACCTATCATTCGTTAGTCCAAATAATTAATTCAAAAATATTTTATTTTAAAAAAAATCACTTTTCCTGTTATTTTTTTATTAAAACTCTTTTAACTACCAAGTTTTTCTATAACTTGACTGACTTTGACCACGAAAAATTTCTAAATGAAAACCATGCCCTGACCATAAACATTATTCGCCGTCAAAACACACCTTTTTATATTTTCTTTATTTTTTTCACTCAAATAGCTCTATTGTGAAACTCTGTTCTCGCCATATATTAGTTTTGATTAACTTTCCCTCTGTGCCGTATAAATTCTGTTCTTTCTCGCAGAAAAGGCTCCATAAAATATACGTGACGTTTGTATATCAATTATATGCAAAACCAAAAAAAAAAAACTACATAAAAAACACACGAAACGTGACAAAAAAGGAAAATCTGACGTAATAAAAGACGCCGGGCGAATATTTCAAATATTCTCAGGCGAGTTTTTTTTTTAATAAATTTATTTGGCATTTTTCAAAGGTGTGACTCGTTAATATTGCTGATGAGACCAGCAGCTATAAAAGAGGAAAGTTTATGGGTCAAGTATTTTGTTTTATACTTTTTTTTTCAGTCATTGGCAATTTTCCAATTCAGGAAATCCTTACAAGGTTTCCATGTTATATATATTGATTTGTTGTTTGTTATTTATCGTGCGCCACTTTGATGGAGGGTTGGAGTGTTTTAAATGTTTTGTTGGGGACTTGGTCGCGTGTTTGGTTGCACTTTGTTCGGCTATTTGAATATTTTTTTTTTGCTGAAAATTTCCGAATTAGATGAAAAATGTCCCAAAAAATTAAAAATTCGACCGACGTTCATATTTTAAGTTGAAGTTCAACTAACAAATAATTTTTTTTATTTAAAAAAAAAAATTTTAGCGGTTGAAAGATGCATAATAATTATGTGCTACTAAAGGAAATTGCCGGAAATTTAACAATATCATAAATATAAAAAGTACAGTCGAGAACATTTGTCGGCGTAGGTAAAAATTTGCATAAAAATAATTTCTGTATTAAAAGGAAAGGCAGAACACACAATTTGTTGAGTTAAATTGAAATTAAACTGTGAAATTGTTTCAAGTTTTATTTTTTAAATATATTCACGAAATTTAACGGGAGCGTTAACGATTCTCGACGTGGGTTTTTTTTATTTTTTTTTTATTTTGAGTGATTCTCCGAGTACGATTGAGTAACAAGTTTCGTTATTTCCTACTTTATTTTATCACCAAGACAATAAATTTATTTTGGCAACATTATTGTCTCAAATTATCTGTCTGCGTAAATTTATTTGATGTAAAAACGACTTTTTTCGAAAAAAAAACTAAAAAAAAAATCATAAAACAAAAGGGATTTTAAAAATAGAACTTTTTCTGACACCATAACAACAAATGTTGTTGTTATTTTATTTTTTTTTCGACGAAAACGCCTATTAAACTTGAGTCATTGAACGTAAAAACATCAAAAACACGAGGAAATGAATCGTTTTCTAATTTTGATTGTTTAACGACAATTTAATTGAAAACGCGCGTGGCCAACAAAATAATAAAAATAAAACTTACAGGTGAAAATATGATGTTTAGCGTCTTCGGGTTCGTGAACATTAACGGCTGTCTCGCCACTTTTTGCGCGATCGGCTGACAACGTAAAACTATCGGCGGTCATTCTGCTGACTTCTGCTGAAATCGAAAAGAGGAAAAAAAATCAATTAAATTTATCACAATAATAAAAACAAAACAAGGGGAAATAAAAAAAATATTTTTTATTCTAACGCACGTTAAAGTTGAAAATAGAATAAAAAAAACAGGCACATTCATTCACATTCAATGCAAGGCTAATTAAAAGTTGTGCTATTTATCGAGCGACCAATTGCATGCAAATAAAAAAATTATATTAACTAGACCAATCGGTGGGAAAATTCGAGAGATGCGTACGTTCTAGATTTATTGCTTCATTATTCGATGAAATTCAATTCAAAATTTATAAGTTTTTTTTTTATCGCGGACAAGGATCGCATTCAATGCTAATGAGAGGAGATGGAGACGCCTTGTTATTTATTTAGATCCGTATGCATTTTAAAAGATGTGCTTTGATAAAATTCTATTTTTAGATTTATTTTTTTAATTGGTCATTTTTTTCTATTATTTAGAAAAATTTAAAAAAAAATAAAATAGTTCATTTTTGAGGAAAAAAAAATATTTTTTTATTTAAAAAGTAGTTAAATAAAATTATTTAAAAATTTAAATTAAATAAATATTTATAGATCTTAAAATTTTATTTTTTAATAATTTATTTATTTATTTTAATTATTAAATTTTTTTAATTTTAATTTATTTAAATATTTTTTTTTATTTTAAATTTTTTAAATTAATTTTTAAAAATTAAAATAAATAAATAAAATTTTAATTTTTAAAAACCAATTATTTTTTTTTCATCTTTAAATTAACCTATTTGGAAAAATATTTATTTTTGAAACAAATTTTATAAAATTTATTATTAAAATATTTTTTAATAAATATTTTGTAAATAATTTGAAATATACCTATTTAAAATATTTTTTATTTTATTAATTATTTTAATTTATTTATTTAATTTTTGAGTTTATTTAAATAAAATTATTATTTTTTAATTTATTTTTGCTTTAATCATAAAATTATTATTAATTTTTTTTTTGAAAATTAAAATTTATTTTATTATAAAATTAACTTTTAAAAATTAAATGAAAAATATTTTTATAAAAAAATCTTCTAAAATAATTATTTTCGATTATTTCTTGATGAATTTGAATTTTTTAAAAAAATCGCGAAACTTAAAGTTCCTACAATAAAATAATAATTTCTTGTTCTGTGCATGCTTATCAGCAAAACTTATAACTTTACACCGACCGTTTTTAATATCATTAGTTCTTTTTTTTACGATCCGATAATATTGAATGCAACATTGCGACATTCTCACGTTCGCTTGAAGTACAAAAAAAAATGTCAAGCAAATCTGATAAGCTTTTGTTTGAATAAATTACAAATAATTCACGGCACTTTTTGCTCATAACTCGCTCATTTTTCGAGTAATTTGATATCTTTGTCTATCTAAACTACCATCATGTGAACGACACGCCGGAACCAGATTAACGAGAAAATAGGAAGTTTCCGACACTTTCGCGAGAAAATTACAATAATTGAAATGTCTTTTTTTTCAACGGATTATTATTCAATATTATGATTAGATAAGTAACTTATGATGTAAGAACTCGCAATTATTCCCATAAGCTGCTAATAACTAATGAAACAAGCCTTTTAAATTAATTAACTCGCAATATGAGTTGATTGAGCATTTTCTGTCCAGAACTATTATTTTTATTATCAAACATGGATCTTAAATTATCATTATTGTAATTTTATTTGCATATCGGTTACTCTTTGAAAATTATTTTTTTATTTTATGTAACGCAAAAAATACTTGTTTTTGCAAAAAAAAAAAAAAAATACCGGTAGTGTTCTTATAAATTCTTTTAGGTCATTTATGTGTCATAATATTTATAAAATAATGCATCATGATGTTTGACGGAAATTTAAATGAGCACGACTTAATTTATCTTATTTTTTAATTTCCTTTGATGCACGACAAGTCATCGCATCTAACATGAGTTTTCTCAAGAATTTTCATTGATCATGGGAAACAATTAAGGAAATTCCGAGACAATTCCATTCATATCAGAATTATTGTTAACGGGCATTGCACCGTCATTCATGACACAACTCATCAAAGTAAATTATTGCAAATCTCAGAAGCTTGCATAAATTAATAGTAATTATTACATTTTTTGTTTAAAGATTAATATATTATTATCGAGTCATGCAATTTATTAACGTGCGGCATTTTATGACGTTTATTGTTTTTTAATATGTTTTTTATTAAAGTTTAAAAGGTGTCGTTTGTGATGTCATTTTCTTACAATTTTAAAATTTTTCCATAAATTAAATTTAAATTATTTTAGGAAAATAATGAAAATAAAAAATTAAACAAAACATTTGAAATTTTAAAACAAATTTAATTTTAAAATAAATTTAGTTTTTAAAAAATAAATAATATAATTTAAACAATAATTTATAATTTAATTTTAAAAAATAATTAATTAAAAAACAAAATTAATTTTAAAAAATAATATTAATTAAATTAAATAATAAAATATTTTAAAATAATTTATAAAATTTATCAAAAATTCAAAATTAATAAAAAAAAATATTTAAAATATAAACAAATGTTTGATTTGAAAGTTAAAATTTAATTTAAAAAAAATTAAATTAAAAAAATTAATTAATTTAAAACTTCATAAATAAAAATTAATTTTTAAATTAAAATTTTGATTTTTTTTTAAATTTATTTTTAAAAATTAAAAAAATTAATAATATTATATTTTTAATTTAATTTATTTAGATTTATTCATAAAAAAAATATTCTAAAATTAATTTATCAAAAAATATTAATGTATCAAATCAAAATAATTTAATAAAATATTTAAAAATTAATCAATTAAAAAAAAATTTCAAAAAAAAAAAAAAAAAAAAAAGAATTTTTGAACATTTACTCTTATTCATTATCTAAATTTAAAAAAAAATAAAATAAAAATATTTAAAAATATAAAATTCATTAAATTCGTATTTTTAATAAAAATAAAAATAATTTTACACTTTTCAGAGCTATACTTCAGGCAAGCACTTAAAGTCATATTTTTATTAACATTTTTATTTAAATATCATGCAAATTAAATCATTAAAAAAAATCTCAAGAAAAGCATCGATAACGAACAATAATAATATTTTGAATATAGATTAGGTGCAAAAATTTCTCAGGGAAATATGATATTCATCATTTTTTTACACACAATAGGAAAAAATAATTATATCTTTGAAAACCTTAAATTTTCTTCTGTAAAATGATATTTTTTACTTTCATTTAATTTTTTTACGTTTTATTTTTCACAACTTTCAATCTGATCATGCACGCGTAGAAGAAATCGATCATCATCAAAATACAGATAAAAAAAAACCAATGATGTGCAGATTGATTGCAGTTGCGGAATGAAATGAGGCATAACTGCCAGAGTAAAAGTATAACGATGTTATCAGCATAATTGCATGCATTTCGTACTTCGTTGTAAAAATGCTTTCTATTTTATTGCAATTTATATCATTTACTGTTAGTCTGATATATTTGCAATAAATTTACGTTGATGAAACGTGAAAAGACTGATAATGAAATTAGATCAAGGTTGCGGTTGTTGGCGATGAATGATCGTCTCCAATTCAAAAAGAGCAAGAAATTAAATTAATGGCTTAAAATGTCTTTAAATATTATGATTGATAATTATTTATTTTATCTTATCGGTTTTAAATAATGACTGATTATTTTTATTTATTAATAAAATCTTATCAATAAATTTTTTCGAAGAAAAAAAATAATCAAGTAGCTATGCCAAGTAGTTATGTCAACAAAATTACAAGATTTTTATTACAACAATTAAACGATAAATCACTAAATATTTACAAATCAATAATTATTAATAAAAAAAAATCAAAATTATATACGCACTCCATTTATTTTGACTTTGAAGCAACTTTTCAAAGCCAAGTACAACCATCGCGCGCACCGTTATTAGATACGTAATACGATATTATTATTGAGCAAACATCGTAAACTGAACAAGTTTTAAACTTTAGTACGAATATTAAAATAAATATATAATTATATCGTAGAAAGTAATTAAAAATTATTATGTTTCTAATGAAAAACTTTCAAGTTTATTTTTTTTTTATAAATTTTATTTGAAAAAAAAATTATAATTGAACCGATAAAACTTATGTTTTAAATTAAAAATTATGGGTTATCGTAAATTTTATAATTGCATGTTGGCAAATTTTTTTCACACTCATTCACTTTTTTTCAATTTTTTTATGTTTATTTTTTTATGAAAGAAGCAAAGCAAAAAATAATAAAAAAAAATTACTACAATCACTGACCCGTTTGCTTTGTGGCAGTATTTAAGCTTAATAATGGCACTTCTTCTTTGCGCTCAATCGCATCAATGTGAGAATTATTTTCAGTGTTGGACATTTTATTTTAAAAAAATTAATTTAAAAAAAATAAATAAAATAAATTACGAGCAAATATTTTTTTTCTTTGTATTTTCAGTAGGAACAATGTGATGGACAAGCGTCACTTACAACTTACAACTACTGTTAATCAATTAAAAGTGTGCAAACGTTTAAATGATTCTGAAACGACTGAGCCCAAGTAATTCGCGCGTGCACGAATATACTCAGAAGGTTCTTCGTCGCTTCATCATGCCCAGGTAAATGTAAAATAAAATGAAAAAAAAAAGAGTTTCTATAGATATAGTTCTATTGACTTAACGAAATGAACAAATAACATCATCATATTGTATGCGAAAACAGATAGATACGGTTTTATATCCATTAATTGAATGGCTTATACGTTAGTAGTAAGTAGCAATTGTTCTACAAAGTCAACAGAAATTTCATACTCGAGTGTTTACACATTCGCGAGTTCTATATGGATAAAAGCCCACACACGTTTCATTCATGGAGATAAAAAATAAACCTGAAAGTGCCATATATTTTTTATTGAGGCTATGAAAGAATAAAGATTTGCAAATAACTCGAAAATTATGTTAAAATAATAAATAAATACAATAAAAATGAGATAATGATGGGTAGTTGACAATTTAACTTTTTTTTGCGTTTTTGATCAAAACTGGAACAAAAAAATTATAAAAACAAAACAATAACATTTTTTTATGAATAAAAAAAATTATAACAACAAAAGATAACTTCATGCATGAATTTATGTGACATTTCATGCAAGGAACTTGATAATTGAGGATGGTTCAAGGTTTTGAGTAAATATTTTAAAAATTACAAAAACTGGGTTGCAATGATATATTTTTTTGTTATACTTTTAGTTTTATTAGAACTTTTGAACGTATAACTTCATAATTTTTTATTATAAAAAATAATATTTTTTTTATTAAAAAAATATTTTTTTATTTTGAGTTTTGAATTTTAATTAAATAAATTGATTAATAAGTTTCATTTTAAAAAATTTTAATTTAATTTTATTTTTTTAAAATTATTTAAAAAATAATATTATAATTTTAAATAAATTAAATTATTTAAAAAAAATTAATTTTTTAAAAATTTTAAATAAATAAATTCATTATTAAAATTTATTTTGTTAGAAATCAATTTAATTTATTTATTTTTTTATTTTAAAAATAATTTTTTATTGATTTAATTTCAAAGCTTTAAAAATTATTTTCCAATTTTTATTTAAATAAATTAACTCATAAATTTTAATTTAATTTTTAATTAAATTTATTTTTATTATTTCAAAACTTTAAGTTATTTTAAATTTAATTAAATATATTCATTATTAAATTTTAATTTAAATTAAATTAATTAAATTTATTTTTTATTATTTAAAAATTTTTTTTCTTATATAATTAATTATTTAAAATTTATTTTAAAAAATATTATTTTTTTTCACAAGTCATTAAAGTTTATTTTTTTATTTTTTGTAAATTTTCACAAAATTACAAC
The DNA here is from genome assembly GCF_036172545.1 of Culicoides brevitarsis. Taxonomy (NCBI): domain Eukaryota; kingdom Metazoa; phylum Arthropoda; class Insecta; order Diptera; family Ceratopogonidae; genus Culicoides; species Culicoides brevitarsis. Next base: position 10,811,327 of record NC_087085.1, read on the forward strand.
CAACATGAAAAGAATTTCTCTGCAACCAACCACATCATTATTATACACATTCTATAGTATAAATAATTGTTTACAAAACAAACGAAAGAAATTCACGAGATTGATATAATTAAGTTAGATAGTTCATGTTACGTTACTTTTCTTATATCATTGCCAAAATTTTTTTAATCACATACATCACTCGGAAACGTATTTTTTATTTATTCAGGTTTTTTTTTATAATAACATGTTTGTTTATTTTTTACAAATTTTAATGGAATGAAAAAAAACGAAAAGTAATAAAAATATCAAGAAATTAAAAAATAGAAAATAAATCTTGAGATGATTTTCTTATTTTATTTTTTTTCTATTATTTATTTGTTTATTTTTGTATCGTTAATTAATAGAAAAATAAAAATTTAAGATAGAAAATAAATTTTTTTTCTTACATTTTTTTTAATTAATTTTTTTTCAAAATATTTTTTATAATTTTTTTCACTTTTTTTATTATTTTTTTTAATTTTCGATAATAAATAATTTATTATTTATTCGTTACAACTGTCAATTTTTACTGCAATAAAAAGGTGCAACAACGAGAGTTAAACAAAACAACAACGTTTCGGTGCGCCAGTTGGATGATAACTAAAAGCGAGTATGGTCTCTAATAATATTTGCTTGAATTTTGATATCAATCGTCGTGTGTATATGGTAAAAAAAGGCAGCAGTCTACGGCATGTGTTTGTTTATGAGTAGAGTATGTCGAGTACTCGAGCGGTGCACGAGTTGTCGGTGTAACTATGATTTTTTTCTTCTCTCTACAACAACAACAACACTTTAGCAGCTAGCTTGTGTTATGTTTAACTTTTTTTTTTGCATTGCACATGTTGATAGATAGTCTACAACACTACATTATTAGCAATTAGATTAAAAGGTGTAGGCACACAGACAAGTGATATTTATCATCTGTGTAACAACAATAAAAGTTATGAAGCATAATGATATCATACACTGTCAATTACTTAATGATGAGTGAGAGCACGAAGATCTCTCGTTATGATTACCGGACGAGGGCAAGATCTGAAAGTAAACAATTACGCCGCTGACAGATATACGAAAAAAAAAATAAAATGCGAAACTTGTTGAAATTTATATAAAATTTTATTGACCTAGTCAACATTAAATTCGCATTGAAATAAAATAAAATTAAAACTGGATATTTTCTCTCGATTGCGCGCGTAATTTTGTAGCAACAACAACATTTTTCGATCATGATAACAAGACACAAGCGCGACTCTCCCAAGTGCAATGTTTACGATGTCAAGTTCTCTAACAGTTACAAGCAGTGATGGAATTATGCAAAAAAAATAAATCAAAAAAAAAATTAAAATTTTTCCAATTTAATCCAAATCAATCAATATTAGTTTATGAATTTATTTTAGGGCTTCAAATTTAATTTTCAACAAATTTTTTTCTGAATTTTTTAATTTAGAACTAATTGAATTTTTATTTAAGCTTTTATTTATTTTTTTTATCTTAATTCAAAAAAATTGTATATTTAGTTATAAATATTTATGCTTACAAAAATTTCTAAAAATTTACAAAAATATATTTTTTGTACAAAATTTGGTCGAAAAGTAAAAATTTGAAGCTTTTTTAAAATAATAATTAAAATTTTAAAAAATAAATTTATATATTTTTTTTAATTTGAAAAAACAAATTAGATAGATATTTTCCAAAAATTTGACAAAAAAAAATAATTTCAAGCTCATAAAATGTATTTTAAGAAATTATAATTTTTTTCGCAGTTTTTCAAAAAAAAAATTAATTAAACAGGTTTAAATTAAATAAATAAATAAATAAGTTTTAAATTAATAAAAAAATAATTTAAATTTGCAATAAAAATAATAATTTTCTTTCAAATAAAATTTAAAAATTTTTCAAATAAAAACATTTTTATTTTAAAATTTTTTGAATAATAAAATACTTTTATCCTTGAATTTAAATTTTTTAAATAAAAAAATATTTTTTTTACAATTTTCATTAAATTAAAAAATAGGTATTTGTTTTACAAAATTTTTTTAAATTAAAAAATATTTTCTCACAAATTTTTTTTATATAAAAAATTATTTTTATTTTTCTACAAAATTTTTTAAAAAAATTAAAAAATTTAAAATTTAATTTAAAAAAAAAAATAATTTTTTTACAAAATTTTTTAAATAAAAAAATATTTATTTTACAAATTTTTTTTAAAACAAAAAACTATTTTTTTTTTCTTACAAAAAATAATTTTTTTTCTTTATTTTTTGATAATTTAAAGCTTTATAAAATTTCTTTAAGCCAGAAGATTTTTTTTTATTTTTTCTCAAAATAATTTTTAATCTATTAATTTTTCCAGCCTTGACCTTAAGTTGCTATAAAAAAAACTTAAATCCGCTACTGACAACAACATCTATCCATCCAAGTTTATGTTTTTTTAAAAATTTTGCATTCATTTATGTGGCAGTCAAATCAAATGATACATTTTGCGCGTGCAAATTAAAAAGTGTGTTGTTGGCAGCTCAATTCATAAAGAATATGCGAGCAAAATACACACGCTTCACTAGGTTATCTACCTTTATTATTATTATTATTAAATATATATCTAATCATGTTTTTTTTTGTAAGCGTATGCTAGTTGCATTTTAATGCAAGTCGGTACGAAGTTTGCGTGTAGCTGGTTTCTATGGTGTTTAAAAAGTGTATCAGAAATTGTGCGCGATGAAGTGCATTGCACTTGTTATGTTTTTTTTTGTTGTTTATATATTTATTGATGACTGAGGTTTATTTGAGATTTTTTTGTTGAGATGAAAATTCGGCATGGACAATTTTGTTACAAATTATTAAGTTAACTTGGGTGACTGTTGTATAATTATTATTGTAAAACAATAAAAGAAAGGAACATACAAAGTTAAACAAATAATATAATTTAAAATTGGTTTCAGTTATTATTATTTTTTTTTTCATTAACGTTAATTAACTTTTTATAATAATAAAAAAAAACAATCACAGATAGAAAGCTCTTTTGTTTAATTAATATTTTTTTATGGAATTGTTGCACTTTTGTCGCAATATAATTTTTTTTTTATAAAATTCTAACATGTTTTTAATTCCTTCCAAAATGTTATGAAATATAGATGTTACAAAAAAAAAAATAAAAATATATATTGATCGGATATGTGGATAAAAAAATTAATATTTATTAAGTAAAACTGGTGCAAATATTTCCAAGTAAACTAACATTTAATGCGAAAAAAAAAATATTTATAAAAAAAATTGAACTTAATATAAAATTCATGATGCCAAAGAATGATAATCAATATTTTTCAAGTATAACATTTTTTATTTATTAATTTTATATTATGAACATATATGTTGCAAACTATTCCAAAAATTATAACAACTTCTCAATATTTGCGTAAGTTTAAAGCAAGCAACAAGTAAACAGCATGTCGTGAACACTTTCATTTTTTATATTTAACTCAGAATCTTGTCAGCGCACACTAACAGACTAAGTGTCGACTCACGACATTTCCATTCATGTCTACAACTAAATACGTGTGGGCAACAAATGTATAATTACTCTCATCATAATTTTATTATTTTTTTTTTCTAAACAAAAATCTATGTCAAAGTTTATAAAAAATAATATTCATCATAATATCGTGATCGATGATTATTATATTAAAGTTCTAGATCGTGAACTCCAGCGAAAAAAAAAAGTTTAAAACATTAACCTGTTAACCAAAATTTAATTAATCAAGCAAGTAATCATTTTATCATTAGCGCGCAGTTTTAATGTGTTTTTGAGAAAGAAATAAATAAAAATCAAATATATTATTAGACAACAAACTGGTGCGTTTTTTTTTCGATATAAATTTAACGTTAACGACAACGTTTGCAACAAAAAGTAAATGCCAATTAGAACCATTGAAAAATCTCGGAGCAATGTTTGCGCAGTAAATGCGGTTAAAAAACGGAATTTAGTACAATTATGAATGTAAAATTGCGAGCGCGAGACTGAATGAACGCGAGCAATTATTTATTTTATTTTAAACAAACATTAAATTCGTAAAAAAAAAGTTATCTTATCACATACAATAAAGAGCATTTATGTCTGGAATGCATGTTGATTTTTCTTGTTAAAATTTTTATTTAAATTTAGTGATAAAAAAAATAAATTTAAAATAAAAAGTTTTTATTCGAATTTGAATTTTTATATTAAAGTTATAAATAATTTTTTAATTAAATTAAATAAATATTTTTTAAAATTAAATAATTAATCAATAATTTTTTTTAAATAATTATTTAAATTAAATTCTAAATTGAATGTTTCAATTAAATAAAATGTATTTAAATTAAATTATTAAACTAACGAGAAAATTATTTTATTAAAATTAATAAAATTAATTTTTATTTTAAAAAATATATATAAATATTTTAAAATTTATTTCATTAAAAAAATAAAGTTAAATAAAAATAAATTATTTTATAAAAATATTATTTATTTTATTTAAAAATAAAAATAAAATAAAAATTTATAAAAAAGAACAGATTAACATGTATGTAGTATATTATTATTGAGAATTTAAATATTTGCACAGTGATAAAAAATTAGGTTCTGAGGAAGTATGTTTAACGAAACTGATAAAATTTAATTTGTTAAACTAAAATTTATTAATGAAAAAAAAAAAATGAAATATATTAAGAATTTTTTTTAAATAAATAAAGAAAATAATTGTTGGAAAAATTTTATATTAAAATATTCTATTTTTTATTAAATGAAATTAATCTTTATTTTTATATTAAAATAAAACAAAAAATTATTTAAAGAATTAAAAATTAAACTAGTAAAAAAAATAAAAATTAATTTATGTTTGTAATGAAAATAAAATTTAATAAAGTCACTTTTTAATTTATTTTAATTTAAAATAAAAAATTAAATTATTAAAATAAAAAAAAAATTTTAAATTTAAATTAAATAATAAATTAAAAATTAAATTAAATAAAAAAAAAATTAAAAATTAAGGAAGTTTAAATTTTTTCTTAAATAAAAGAAAGACCTCAATATTAAAATAACAAACCTTCATTCACAAAAACCTCTTAATAATCGCTTATCTTTATACGAATCACGCGAGATAAAAATCTGCACTACCTGCTTCTCATCGTTTTACGTGTTTTATTGTCATTTAATTGAACGTTCAGAAGTTTTATTGAGCTTAATGTTTCATTTTATTGCGGTGACAAATAATCGTAAAAGAAGGTGTATAAGTAGGTTTAAAAAAATAATAATAAAGATGATAAAAATGTTTCAATTCATGAATACAAAAAAATATCAAAATGAAACGCTTTACACACCTTAGCGCTATTTTTTCTACGAGCTGAGGTGAAAATAGCAATTTGCATATTGAATTTCAGCATTTGTGTATCTATGAAGCGTTTTTGAAGCAATATTATATTTTGTTTACACTTTTCAACAATAAAAAAAATATAGTTTTATAAATAAACTCACAACAAAAAAGCGGCGCAATAAAAGATGTGATTTAATTTTATTATTTTTTCTGAAGTGACCTTGCACTTGCCGTTTTAGGGAAGGTCAAGATCGCCTGCAAAATTTATGTTTTTAACTTAAAATTAAAATTATATAATTTTGCGCGTTTAAATGGGTCGGATGACGAATGTACTCTCTCTCTCGTAAGATTTTTGTAGATCTCGTGTTTTTTTTATTGTGAGTCGTAAATTAAATTGTTCCGACGAGACATTGAGACGCGTGATGCATAAACAGGATAAAACTTCGAAGGGGGTCGAATGACTAAATAAAGTAAAAGTTAGATGGGAAGTTGTTAAAATAATGATTTTTTCTGTGTTAAAATTTAAATATACAAAAAAAATATTAAGTGATTGACATTTACACTCCTTAATTTTTATAACATCATTTATTTTAAAAAATCAAACAAATTTCGCAAAAAAAAATAAAGTGTATGATAAATATTTCAAAATATGTTGATACTCCTTCCATTAAAAAATTAAAGAAAAAAAAATCAGCAAAATTTTAAAAACATGAAATAAAAATCGGAAACACAAGGGAATAAATTGAGTTCATTAAATCGCACACTTTTATAAACAAAAGTTACATAACACGACGTTTACTGATACAGTAAATTAGAATTTGGAGCACATATCCATAAGTAACGTTGCAACTAGAATCTAAAACAAAACCATTCAATTTTATGCTTGATATTGTTTTGTCTATCAATGCGCAGTTTGCCTTACAATTGTAACAATAATCGCTAACACACTACCCAAAAATGCAAAACAAATAAAGTTGTTTGTTCTAAATACCTTTGGCTGGCTCGTTCAAAGTCTCAACTGAGAATAGAAAAGTGAATGTACCAAATTAGTACAACATGAAACATAATGTGTTTGTCATGTTTGTTAAATACAAAAAAAAACTAGAAAAAAAAATTGGGCGTGGGATTGTCCCAAAAAAAACTTTAACTCAAATGACTCAGATTTCAGTTGATTAAAAATTCAACAGGAACTTGAAGTGCTATTAATTTAATCTCATTAACAACTGTCCATCTTCAATTATTCCGACATTCATTAGTTAGTTGAGATATTTATTACTCATTTTTATAACGATGCAGTTTTTCCCTGTTATTAATTTAATTTTCTTCATTCACAAATCACTTTTATCGCACTTTTTTATCAGATGTGCGTTCATCATGTTGTCATTTCAAATTAATCTTTACTTTTAAAATAATAAATTTTGCTAAGCGTGATACTCGGGGGATCTATTGTTGTTACATTTCATGCGGATTAGTGAATGAACAAAAGGAATTCGAATACACACGTGAGTAATAATTTTTTTTATATTGCTTGTTTTATTTGAGTTTGGTCGTAAATGAAAAAGTTTTTAGTGGTTTTTATTTTTATTTTGCGGTGAAAGAGTTTTTTTAGATGATTTGTGAGTTTTTGTTGGGCAGTGTCCAATTTTGACAAAAATTATTAATAAAAAAATATTTTTATATTTTATTTTTGTTAAGAAGTATTTTTTTCATTTTTATTTATTTAAAAATAACGAATAAAATTTTTAAAAACAATAAAAAAAAAATTATGAAAAAAACTTATTATATAAATTAATAAATAAATATTGAATAAATTAATCTTTAAATGTTTTTAATATTTAAATGAAAAATTTAAATTATATTTTATTTAAATTTATTAAATTTTATTAAAAAAAAAATTAAATTAAATTTTTTTAATTTTAAATTATTTAAATTAAATTTATAATTAAATAGGTTTTTAAATTTAAATTTCTTTTTTTTAAATTTTTTTATTAATATTTTTTTTAATTTTTAATATTATTTAATTTTAAATTTTTTAAATAAAATTTTTTTTTATTTTTTGATATTAAATTATAAATAAAAATTTATTTTTTTTTTCAAAAAGTTAATTTAATTAAAATACCTAATTAATTTGAATAAAAAATCAGCAAAGAAAAACTGAAAATTATTTTTATATAATCAAAAATAATTTTTAAAATAAATATTTCATAATATTTAATTCAATTTAATCCAAAATATTAATGAATTATATTTAAAAAATGAATTAATGATTTTTAATTTTAATTTAATTATGAAATTTAAAAAAAAAAGTTAAATTATTAATATTATTAATTAATAATATAAATAATTAATATTAATAATTTAATTAATGATTAATTATATTAATAATTTAAATTGTTAAAAATTTAATAATTATTTTTAATTTTAAATTTATTATTAAATTTGAAAAAAAAGTTTAATTTAACTTTTTTAAATTTCTTAATAAAATTTTGAAACAAAATAAAACCTTAAAATAATCTCAAAGTTACGTAAACATGGCGTCTCCACACAATAAGAGTCATAAATGCACGAGTGTCAATTCAAGTTAATCCTTAAGTAATCAGACACGCTAAATCATTAACGAAAGATAACGCTATTTAAACGTCGAAAGAATTTAATTTCATTCCATTTAAAAATTGCCACACTCCGACATAAAGTAGCAAGTAGCTTGTTCTTATCGAGAAAATAATCTTCAACGATATTGTAGTAAATGTTAAAATAATAGATCTTGAAATTATTTAAACGTGTTTAAACACTCATTGCAGTAATTAAGTATTACAAGTTATTTACACAAATGATAGTTGACTCGATTTTTCTCTCCCAGAAGCTAAACAAACTTGCGACACAAATATTTTATGAACAGTTAAATTTCTAGAATTTCACTCTACTTTCCCACTTTTCTCAATAATTATGATTTTTTTGCAAGTTGTTTATCAATACATGGTCAGTACATGGCCAATTTCCTCACATTATCTATTCAATGTCTCGGTCAATTATCACATGTTTGAAAAAGATACTTACTTAAGCCGTTAGATGCCCGTAGCTATTTCAATGAGGTAATATTTCTCGAACAAGCTTTGTTTTTGTCTGTTTTGCTATTTCACTCAAATTGTTTATTTATTTATCATTAATTTGCATTTTTTAACACTTTCAACATGCTAATTATTATTTCCATAAATCGGATATTTACTTAATTAATGAATGGCAATTATTAAAATTTTAAGTTGGGAAGATTTTTTAATTATTATTTGTGAAAAAATTAAATATTTTCTAAAGCATTTCGTTTAACACCTTTGTTTTAATTGCTATTTTTGTTTTGATCAAAATATCGCAGAAAATCCGGAACAAATAATCGATTGTGATCTGAAGACTAGATTTTTTAAGAATGACAGAAAAATTTCTTTGCGACACTCTTATAAATATCTTCTCACAAGCCAAGATCAAGATCGCGGTATATTGTTAATTCCGCACACGTTTACAGCTTTTAATCGCGAACGTTCATCATGTGTATGATAAAAATTTATTTTTTTGAAAGGTGAGACAATTTTGTGGTTTTGTTGGTTAAAAAAATGTTTGCAATAAATTTTTAGTCTTGTTGCAATTATTCATAATAATTATTTATAACAAAAGTGAGGAAGCAAAAATTTTGTCTTTCCCAAAAATAAAACTAACCTTATTTTGCCATAAATAGATTTAATCCAAAAAAAAATTTAAACTTCCTATTGACAATAGAAAAGATTGATGTATTCATCATTGGAAAGTAAGTGCTTCCTCTTTGCTTTGAGCACTCCTTTTCCATCATCGCAACATCACATCAATTTAATAGAGATTAACTTAGACTTACATTCACATTGTTTCCATTTTATTGACAGCAGCAAATGCTACCGCAACACTCGCGCACGCGGCGCATACATTATCATCATCAAAAGTGAATTAAAATGATGTGAATCAAAAACAAATAGCTCATGTAATCTCGATAATAATTGGATGCGGTATTAAGGTAGGAGGAAGCGCACAGTGTTCATTACTATTATGTGCTATTATTATTTCAATCGCATGAACGAGACTTTCACTCTCATCTGTGATGTGAGATGATGATGATGGAACAGGTTGTTGCCTTTTCTTTCTGCCTTTCTTTCACAGACAAAGTAAAGCGTGAGTAAGTGAGCGATGAATAGTTAACACTCACGTGACAAGCAACCTCGCTTAGAATAAAAGTTTAAAAGTAATTAGCGATTTTCCACGCCTGTCTTGTTAAAAGCACTTGCGGTAAATGCCAAATGTCTATGACTTTTTGCAAAAACGTGTCAAGGACAAGGTTCTGTTGTTGCTTTTGTTTATATGCAAAAAGTTTAGGTAATTGAGAGGATTGTTAACAACATACATTAAAAATAAAAAAATGGGAGGTACGAAAACTAAACACTTGTAAGATCGGTATCAATCACACAAAAGAATATTCAATGTCTAATAAATTGAACGGCGTCGTCGTCGTCACCCAAAACATCACATCATTTGTTTAACACTTCTTCTGTTGACTCAAGTTGTTTGCACTTACATTGCAAATATTTACATTTAACATTTTGCATGCATTTTGATTGAGTTATCGGTTAGGCAGTTGTGTATGATGTAAATGTTGTTTTCAGTTTCTATTCAAATATTTGTCACTGCGAATTATTTTAACAAATCTTTAGTTTTGAACTTAGTTTAGCTCATTATGAAAAAATAAAATGGCAAGGAAGAAGAAGAAGTTTTGAACTTAAAAACATAAAACTTTAACACAATAAGGTACTTGGTGCAAAGATTTTGCTTTAGTTTTAAGCTTTCGTATTATTTCATTGAAAACTCATACATTTTTACCTTTATGTTCGAAGCTTTACTGAAGCTGTGACAATATTTATAACTAATAAAAAAAATATTAGAAATTTAGTACAAATGCTTTCTTTACTTCCTTTCTTTATGACGTATAAATTCCTCATTTTAATTTTATTTTGGGTGAAAAAAGAAAAATATTCACAAAATATCTCAAAAATTTTAGCAAAATTTGCAGAGATATAAGTTCATTCTAGTCAATTAATTCATCTGCTAACCATTTTTTTTAAAATTTTGATATGTGTCTCGCGTGTGTCTCGCGCGTGTCTCGCGGGATTTTTTGCTTGCGAGACACCCATATTATAGCAAGCAGGTAGATAATTCCAAGTTGACTGCTTTTATTAAATAAATGAAGTGCTCCGAAGCATTTTTTAATGATGTTGCTAATTAATTTTCTGTCTGTGGCTTAAGATTTTCTACTCCTTTGAAGGTTAGTCAGTAACTCTATAGGATCAGCTCTACTATAATGTTAAGGTTTCCTATCGTCAAGGTATAAAGATGATTTTACAGTACAACTTCGAGTTAACATGTTTTTTGCTTATTTGTGCTCATGATGGGTATCTTAGCAAATGAAATATCACTTTTCGTTTTGATTCATAGAATACCTCTCAAGCTCTCAAGTAAGAGATTTTAAGACATTTGTTTGTAATCCTGTGGATTATTGTCAAGAATAGATGACAAAAATTGATAAATCTCGGGCATCAACTTCCGACTCTAAAAGCCTCTTCTGTTAAAGTAAAATATTTAGGTTTAATTTTTTTTATTTTATTATAAATTTCTTACCTTCCATGTTAAATCTGAAAAAAAATATATTAATAAGAATTTTTTATTAATTGAATCAAATACTTACCAGATGTTGTAAAAATTTTTAAAAAATTTAAAATTGACAACATTTCAAAATTTTCACTCGCTAATTCAAACTTTTTTTCAATCAATCCATTAATACCATAAAATATTAATATTTCTCGAATATTTCTGGATTATCGTTATTAAAATTTAATATTTCCCGTCACCTTGATAGTATAAATCATCTTTTTTACAAGTCTTTTAACCCCCATTTTCGAGTCGTTTGAACTTTATGTCCAACTAATTACTCAATTATTCCAACACAAGTCAGAAATCTAACGCTAATCAGATCACATGACTGCAGAATTACAAAATACATCCATCATCAACATACAAATTTTTGATTTGCATTATTATGACATGACATTTGCAACAGCATTTATTTACATGGGTGAACAATATATCGAGACAACATGCATTAGAAACAAATTACTTAACATGCGTCTCTCACACCCACAATTGTCTGATTTTAGCAAAAACAGATCTGATTTTCGAGCTTCGAATTTTTCAATGAACTTTTGATGCTTTTTGTGATTTGATGCAGGTTCAGATGTGAATCACCTGCGATACAATGTTGCTGTTTGCCATTTCGAGGGCATGTGACATAATTTACGTGTAATTTGATTTGTCTGGAAAAATCTTAAAGGCATCGGCGGCGGCGACATTTAATAATAATAATGATCATTTTCAGAAATTTATGAAAAAAAAAAACCGAATGCCGGTTTTCTCACACACTCTGCATGATATTATTTAATGAAATTAATTTCCTTTTAGATCGTTTGGCGCGTAATAGTGACAAATAAAAATATCAATTCATTAAATCGCGAGCAACGAGTGCGCTGGTTTAAGGTACATTAAAAATAAAAGTGGTTGACCTTAAAACACATCTGAGACACACACACGACTTTTTGTGTACGTTGAGAGTTTTAAATGAAAAGTGCAGTGCACTTTAACATGTGTGTTAGAATATTATTATTATTTATTTATTTTTCGAGAGCAACACATTAAGCGTGTTTTTTCTGCTGTATGTGTCACGATTCATGAGAAAATAGTGTCAAAAATCATAATGTGACTTGAAGTGTCGTAAATTATTACACTTTTTGTTGGATAAATGTAAAAACGAAAAATATTCATAAACTTTGATTGATGAGCATTTGTGCGGTTTTTTTGAAAGTAACTATTTTGTCATTACTCATGTGCAATATTTTTTTCGCTAAATAAAAGGGCCCACCTTGCATGAATGAATTTTTGCGCGTTTATTACACTTCAAACGTTATTTAATCGCATATTAATAATATTTATTCGAAATTATACATTTAGTGTTAAAAAGTTGCAAATATTTAGCTCGAAGGGATAATTAGCACCGTTGCTTTTGAGGTTCATGTTCAAAAGCAGAGCAAGCAGAGAGCGTTTGTAGTAATTAACACGTACATGCATCGTTTTGAGGTCGGAAATTGAAGGTGAAGAGAGTAAAATTTTGTTTCAATTTTTTTTTGAAAGGTTTTGTTCGTGGTTGATGAATCATTTTTTGAGTTTTGTAGACGAAAACAAAAATTGAACGACATTCTTTCGTTCAACACCTTTTTTGTAGTTGTTGATGTGATGAAGTGTTTGACCTGCGGTTACATGTTGTTAATGCGAGTTTAATTTTAATGGCTTAATTATAAAGATTTCTCGGAACACCTTGGAGATTGTATCGAGATCTAAATGTTATTTAATGTTTTTTTTGTTATTAAATTTTGGTAAGTTTTTTAATTTAAAAAAAATTAAATGTGTTCAAAAATTTTGCATAACTCTAAATAATTGCAATAACTTTAACTTATAAAAAATCAAAGATACTAAAATTAAAAAAAAAATTTAAGCTCAGATTTTTATAATTTTTTTTACAAAAAAAAATTCAAATAAAAATAAAAAATGTTTTAAAATAAAAAAAATAATTTTTAAATTATAACTTTTTTTTTAAATATAAAAAATTAACATTTTTTTAAATTTATTTTTTTTTTTGTTGAAAAAACTAATTATTTATTAATTAATTTTTAAAATTTAAAAATATGTTAAAAAATTAAAATTAAATAATTATTTTTTAAAACAAAAAAAAATTAATTTAAAAAAATATTAATTTCTTAAACTTAAAGAAAAAGTTAAAATTTAATAATTATTTTTTTTTATTTAAAAACGTTTTTTTATTTATTAATTTTAATATTAAAAAAAAACTAAAATTTATTAATTTTATAAAATACAAATAAAAATTAAATTTTAAAAAAATTATTTATTTTAATAATTAATTTATTTTTTATTTAAAATTTATTTATTTATTTTTATTTTTTTGTTTAAAAAAATTAAATTTATTCATTTTTTTAAATAAAAATTAAAAATAAATTTTTATAAAAATTATTTATTTTTTTAGTTTTAATAATTAATTTATTTTTTATTTTTAAATTAATAAAAGTAAAAATTTTTATCTTTTAAAACCACACAAAATTTAAATTCTGCCAAAATTTCAATAACAAAAGAATAAAATTTTTTGATTCTCACTTTATATCATTAATCTTACACCCTTTTTGACAACCTTTCAGACTTAAAAAAAATCAAAACGACCGTAACTTTGTTTATTTACCAACCGAATAAATAAACAAAAAAAAATGAAGCAATGAACTCTTTCAATCAACCACCTACATGAATCATTCACCTCATAACTTTGTAAATAATAACGCAAGACGTAATTGATCATTTGTTTAAACACTCAATAAATCACGAAAACAACCTTTTTAAAGCTCGGTACAGAAAAAAACTTAGAACCGTAAAATTATATTTTTTGCATGACTTCATATTTCAATATTTTTGCAAAAAAAAACTCTAAATTTATTAAAAAGGATGCCAAATCATGCAAATTATGGGTGAGGTCGCGATATCGTGCGACATGTTACTAATTAAATTAACAATAAAAATTGGCGAGAAATTGATGAGGAAAGGCCCAAAAACAAACAGGTGTCTTTTTTGGATTTTATTTCGCTTAGCGACAAAAATTTAACGCTCGAATGGTTTCTTCCTCGGAAAAAAATGTCTGTGAAATATCTTTCATGGCAAATTTTTCGACATTGAAATTGTTGGAATTCTATTTTTTTTTTAATTTTATCAAATAAAAAAAAGTTTCTTTAATCCCGAAGCGCATATGGATCGAATCAAGTCGCTTGGCAATTCATCTTGTTAGTGTTAAAAGAAATAAATTGAAATGGATATAAAATATATTTCATTAAGATATCACACCAACCGTATAATTAGTATCTCTTAACTTTTTTTTTTTTGGTTTTTGCTCATCATCATCATCTGGTTAGTAACACAATTCGACATCAAATAAACACAAATAATAATCAAGAATATTATTACATAATTAAAGCGGCATAATGTTAGTCTTATGTCGATAAAACCGCAAAAGACTCATCATAATGATATAATTGACCGCGTATGTGTGTTTAATTTTATTTTTAATTTATTTTAACTTTTAAATGGATTTTCAACGAATAAAGCACATCATTATGATTCGCCTTTATTACTTTTGATGATAATTTTCCCCAAAACATCTGTAGAAAATTTTATTTATTATTTTAAATAAAAAATGACAACAGTTGATTGATGGAGTTGTCTGGTCAATAATTACTTAGACAAGTAACGATTCTGTCATAAAAAAAAACAAAACAAGACACGAGCGGAAATAATTTCTAATTTTACTTTCGACGTTCTTTGTGTGGAAAAACAGTCTAAAAACGTGATACTTCGTTAATATGCGCTAAAAATTCTCGAATTTATTGTCGTAGGTCACGCTATTGCTGCTGCAGTTGGGAAGCTATGACACACGTTCCTCGAGTGGGTCGGAGTTAATTGTTGTTTGGAAAATTAATAAAAAAAAAGGTTTTTATGGAAATCAGAACAAGATACTTTCGTAACATGATACTGAAAATTCTGGAAATTACGTCGTTCAAATGTTTGTTTGTTTTTTTTTTAATGAATGACACCAATTTGTACAGTTTTTGTGATATGATCGAGCAAATTTGTCAAAAAACGAACAAGAACAATGAAGCTCATTAAGTGAATGAAGAATAAAAGAAAATAATTTATGAGTTTTTTAACAATTAAAAGGGAAATATTATTTTGGAATGAAGTAGACCAAAACGGTATGAAAGTATTTTTTAATTTATAAATAATAGGGCTTAAATTTTTTTAAATTAAATTTACACAAATTAGAATATTATTTTTAAAAAATCTAATTTTCTAAATTAAATATAAAAATATAAAAAATATTTAAATTAAAAAAATAAAAAATAAAAAATTTAAATTTAAAAAATATTTTATATAAAAAATATAAAAATATAAAATCTAAATTTTGCAAAAATGTTAATTTTAAAAATTTAAGTTAAAAAATTTGTCAAAAGTAAACAAGTTTTTCGTTTTTTGGTTAAATTTATGAAATTAAAAAAAATATAAATATGTAATTTCTTTTCTAATTTGACTTCACGTAAATTAAGAAGTCATAATAAAAGTAACAGGTAATTAAATCAAGGTCAATGTCAAGGTCAAGGAGTGTTACAAATAAAAGTCTACAGAGCTTTCGTCAAAAATTTTTGTTTTTACCAAACGGAGTTTAATTAATGAATTATTTCCTTTTGTTATGTCCTGTGACAAAATTTGACATTAACATTGAAGCGCAATACTTGACATTGTAAGTCGAAACTACATTGGCTTTTGATTCTCTGAGGAGCTATTGTTCGGTGTCAAAAATACCTCGAGTCAAAAGAAAACTTTTCAAAAAAGTTATACTCGAGAATAAAAAAAAATAAGTTGGCTTAAAATTAAAAGCTTATTAAGTTAATTTACTTTTCTTAAGTCAAAGTATATTAAGTAAAAACTTAAAACTTAATTTTTCAAAAAACAAAAATTTTTTCGTAAAAAATCGTTAACGAATTAATTTAAAAACTATTAATTTAAAAAAAATTAAATTAATTAAAATTTAATTTAAAAAAAAAAATTTTTTTCATACAAAATAGTTAGTGAATTTTCATTTTTGCCTTAGAATCGATTTTTTATGAAAAAAAAAAATTTATGAAAATTATGAATTTATTTATTTTATTTTTTTTTTTTTGAAAATTAAGATTTTTATTTTGACTTAAAACTTTGACTTAAGAAAAAGTAAATTAGCTTAATTAACTTTTTTTTTTGATTTTTAAGTCAAAAGTCAACTTAATTTTGACTTATTCTCAAAACAAAAACATTAAATCGTCTCTTGATTTGAAGATTTTTTGATCCTTACTAAGTTCAACATATATATTGTTATTTAAACCTATAAAGAAAAATTTGATAAATTTTAAAATCTCAAAACACTTATTCCATATTTTTTTAAAATTTCTTTATAAGATATTTTACGTTAAGTTTCTTAATTTTTATGATGACTTTTTATCCACTAATGAAATAATTTTACCTCTTGAGAGATTAATTTAACCCGTTTCAAATAACCAAAAGGGATCAAATTAACCTCTCAAAGGATCAAATTAACCTCTCAACAGATCAAGAACTTTTAAATTTGAGGCGAATGAAACTGATAAATCCAATTTTCGTTCTGTGAGCTGGGCAATTTTAGTTCCAATTTCTGCCGCACTTCCTTATTGGCGGCGCCATACCGGAAATCAACAACCGGAAATGAATTATCAAGATGTCAATTTCAAATTATCACTTTCATTCGCCTCACTTAAATCAACTGAGTCGTCTCAAAGTGATAAGACACTCTCTCGAGCCACGTAAATTGTATTTTTTTCTGGCGAATTTCGGTTTTTAATTAGAGAATTAAGTGTTTATAGTGCAATCAATCATGGTAATTGCGAAATCTAGCCCCGACAGCACATCACCCGACAATTAGAATCCGCGAAAAAAGTTTATTTCTCGCTTAATTGCCGTGTCTGAGTCTGCCTGCAATTTGTATTGAATTTTCCAAATGTTATGTTTCGTGATTTTCGTGGAAAATTCATTGCGAATCACTTGAATTGGAATTTTTGGATGTCTTTTGATGCGGGAAATGTCTTAAAAAGATTAGAATTGATGATTTTTCTTAGAATTCTTTATAAAAACGAGACAAAAATAATTATTTTTTGATGATGACATTTTTTTTACAATCAGCAATTAAGACACAAGTACTTATCGGTTATCTTTTTGCCCTTTTTCGTTTCAGCCGCTGAGATTAGATATAAAGAGAAAGCTAACATCGCGGTCGGATCGTGTCAAATCCGTGGATTTGCATCCCACAGAGCCATGGATGTTGTGTGCACTCTACAATGGTCATGTACACGTCATGAACTACGAGAATCAGCAATTGGTGAAAGACTTTGAGGTTTGTTTTTTCTCATTTTCCACGAATTTTTGTTAATTTTTTTGGGTTTTTTTCAGGTTTGCGACTTGCCAGTGCGATGTGCGCGTTTCGTGACACGCCGAAATTGGGTAATCACGGGTAGCGACGACATGCAGATCCGCGTTTTCAACTACAACACACTCGAAAAAGTACATTCCTTTGAGGCGCACACGGATTACGTGCGTTGCATTGCCATCCATCCGACACAACCGCTGATCCTCACGAGCAGCGATGATATGCTGATCAAATTGTGGAATTGGGAGAAAATGTGGTCGTGTCAGCGCGTTTTCGAGGGACACACGCACTACGTCATGCAAGTTGTGTTCAATCCGAAGGATAATAATACGTTTGCCAGCGCTTCGCTCGATCGCACCGTCAAAGTGTGGCAATTGGGCTCAAATGTGGCCAACTTTACGCTCGAAGGTCACGAAAAGGGCGTCAATTGTGTCGACTACTATCACGGCGGTGATAAGCCGTATTTGATTTCCGGTGCCGACGATCGTTTCGTCAAAATTTGGGATTATCAGAATAAAGCGTGCGTGCAAACGCTCGAGGGACATGCTTCCAATATCTCAGCTGTCGCATTCAGTCCCGATCTCCCAATTTTGTTCACGGGATCCGAAGATGGAACAGTGCGCGTTTGGCATTCCAACACTTATCGCTTGGAAACGTCTCTCAATTACGGCTTTGAACGTGTTTGGGCCATCGCATGCATGAAAGGCACCAATAACATCGCTCTCGGGTATGACGAAGGCTCAATTATTATAAAAGTGGGCAGAGAGGAACCCGCAATGTCCATGGATGTCAACGGAGGGAAAATTGTGTGGGCGAAACACTCGGAAATGCAACAAGTCAACCTCAAAGCGTTGCCCGAAGGCACGGAAATTAAAGACGGCGAACGGTTGCCCGTTAATGTCAAGGATATGGGAGCTTGCGAAATTTATCCACAAACGATTGCTCACAATCCGAATGGAAGGTAAAACATTTTTTCTTGTTTTTTTGAAAAATTTTTTTAAAAAATTTAATTTTTAGATTTGTCGTTGTTTGTGGCGATGGAGAATACATTATCTATACATCGATGGCGTTGCGTAATAAGGCATTCGGATCAGCACAAGAGTTCGTTTGGGCATTGGAAAGTAGCGAATATGCCATTCGTGAGACTTCGGGAGCTGTCAAATTATTCCGTAACTTTAAGGAACGCAAGAGTTTCACACCAGATTATGGAGCGGAAGGTAATTTTTATGATTTGTAAAAAATTTTGGCACCTTTAGACAAGTGATTTTTGGAAAAAATGTTTCACATTATTTTTATTTTATTTTATTTTTTGAAACAGCAAAAAATATAGAAAAAATATCATAAAAAATTTAAAAATTGGTTGAAATCATAAAAAAATAAATTTTTTTTCTCGATTGTTTCAATTTTTTTGCTAATATTTTACGAAATTTTTATATTAAAATTTGATTTAAAAATATTTTAAAAAATGACAAAATATTTTTTTAATTTTTTTTTTAATTTCAACAAAGTTATTTTTTGAGGAAAATTTTTTAAAATATGATTTTGAATACAAAAACTTTAAAAATTTTTTAATTCAAATTTCTTCAAAAATTTGAAAATACACCAAAAATAAATTTTTTAAAATTTTTAACTTTATTTTTTTATTTTGCCCCATTGGATTTATAAAAATTAAAAATGGGGCATTTAAAAACTATTGAGTTTATTTGGATTAATTAAAAACTTGTTGAAACATAAAAAAATATTTTTTGATTTTGTAATAAATATTTTCGAAATTTTTTATGTTTAATTTGAAAATATTTTGTCATGACAAAATAAAAAAATTAGAATTTACATTTTTTTAAATTAAATTTTTTTCAAAATTTTTATTTTCTTGTCTAAAAAATTTAAATAAATTTTTTTTTATTAATTTAATTTGAAAATAATGTAAATACATTTTTTTAAAATAAATTTAAAATTTGAAAAAAAAATTAAAAAAATTTTTTTTAAAATTTTTTGATTTTTTTTCATGTTTTCAAAAAATTTTTTTAAAAAAATTAAAATAATTTAATATTTTTTTTCTTAAAATTTTTTTCTCAAAATTATTTTCAAAATTTTTTGTCAATTATTTTTCCTGTTTTTTTTTAATTGAAAAAAAAATTTAAAAATATTTCTTTAAAAAATTATTTAAATAGAAAAATTAAAAATTTTACCTAATTTTCTTTAAAAATTATCATATTTCATCATCTCCTAAAACTTTAAGGTTTTAAATAATGTGAAACATTTTTTTAAATTGCACCTTTTTATCCCTTTTTCACAAAATAAAATGTTTTAAAATTGTATCTCGTCTACTTTCACGCTTCTTTGTATTGCGTCCAATTTTCCTAAAATTTAGAAGGTATAAAAAATCTAAATATTTGTTACTTTTATAACTTTTTCATATAAAAAATTTGTCAAAAATTAAAAAAATATATTTTTTTCGTCAATAGGAATTTACGGCGGATACCTTCTCGGAGTAAAAACATCCTCCGGTCTGACATTCTACGATTGGGAGAATTTAGAGCTCATTCGTCGTATCGAAGTTCAACCACGTCACATTTTCTGGAACGAATCTGGCAGTTTGGTCTGTATGGCGACAGAAGACTCGTATTTCATCTTGAGCGTCAACACGGAAATGATTCAAGCTGCGATCGAAGCTAAGCAACCGTTGGGCGATGATGGTTTAGAAGAAGCTTTTGATGTGAGTTAAACTGAAAAAAAAAAATTAAAAATGAAAAATTTTAATAAAAAAATAATTTTTTAGGTTCTTGGCGAAGTAAATGAAGTCGTAAAAACGGGATTGTGGGTCGGTGATTGTTTCATCTACACAAATGCCGTTAATCGCATCAATTATTACGTCGGCGGTGAAATTGTGACAATTTCGCACTTGGATCGTACAATGTACTTGCTCGGCTACGTACCGAAGGACAATCGTCTCTACATGGGCGACAAAGAGCTGAACGTGACGAGTTTCTCGCTGCAATTATCCGTGCTGGAGTACCAGACTGCCGTGATGCGACGTGACTTTGAGACTGCCGATCGTGTACTTCCAACGATTCCAAAGGAGCATCGTACACGTGTAGCACACTTTTTGGAAAAACAGGTAAAAAAATTCTTAAAATTTTAATTTAAAAAAAAATTTATGAAAAATTTATTTTTTTCAGGGCTTCAAAGAACAAGCTCTCCAAGTTTCCACAGATCCCGAACATTGCTTCGAACTTGCCTTATCCATTGGTAACTTGACTGTTGCTCATGCACTCGCCAAGGAATCGAATAATCCACAGAAATGGTCACAACTCGCCGAAAAGGCAACGAGCCAAAATAAATTTGAATTGGTGCAGGAATGTCTAACGAAGGCGAACGATTTTGGCAGTTTACTCATGTTGGCAACTTGTTCCGGTAAGAATTTAGTGAAAAAAAAAAATAGAATTTTACAAGAAATTTATAAAAAAAATAATTTTAGGTGACCAAAAACTGTTGAAACACGTTGGCGACGAGGGCTTACAACAAGGCAAATTCAATATTTCATTCGTGTCAGCATTCCTCCTTGGCAATTTAGAAGAATGTTTGGAGATCCTCATTCAAACCAATCGAATTCCTGAGGCCGCCTTCTTTGCAAGGTTTGTTTTTTTATAATTTTTTGAATTTTTTCAAAAAAAATTATGAGAAATTTATTTTTAGAACGTATTTACCAAACAAAATTTCTTACGTACTCGAATTGTGGCGCGCTGAAGTCGATAAAGTCAATAAAAAGGTTGGACAAAGTCTAGCAGATCCCGAAAAATATGACAATTTATTCCCCGGCTTTCATGATTCCATCAAAACGCAGCAGTATTTATTGAAAGAAAAGAACCTTTTGCCAGCTCATCAAGCATCGCAAGTAAGTTTCATGAAAAAAGTTTAAAAAAATTAAATTTTTCATGAAAATTTTCGTTTAGGTCCCTCTTAACATAACAAGAAACGCTGTTGAAGAAATGAAACTCGCCGAGGCCCGAGGAGAGTTTGACTACGAAACCAATCCGAGCAAGTCAAAAGATGGCGGAGAACCAAGTTTACTGGGAGAAGACAATAACGGCATTAATCCCTTCATGAATGCAACGACGTCACATTTGGTCTCACATGTGAAAGAGGTTCTTTTAATTTTTTTTCCAAAAGAAAATCGATTTTGTAAAAAAAAAATTTTTTTTTTTGTAGCAAATAATTGGAAATGGCAACCCAACAGAGCTGCTACATCCAGAACTACCGAAACGAAAGAGCTCCCTTGACGAATACGAGTTCGAAATTGATCAGGACCTTAAAGAGCTCAGTATAGGTGACCAAGAAAATACGAAAGTAAGACTTTTTCTAACAATTTTCGACTATTTTCTAAAAATAAAAATATTTTTTAGGCCCTCAATCTAGACGAAGAGGATGAAGATCTAGAACTAAGCGATTAGTATAAGAATTATATAAAAAAACAGTAAAAAAAAATGTAACTAAAGTATAATGAACTTCATGATATCATTAAATACAAAAAAAAACAAGAGAGCAAAACCTGATGAACTGAGGGAAACGTTTCTTTTGAGCAATGGCAGAAGATTTTAATTTTCATCGCATTTTTAAGTTTCTTTGTATAAATGTTGAAAAAACTTATGAAATTTCCGGATATAATAAATTTATATTGCATACTATTATATTATAATTATCGCCTCATCCCTTTCTCCTTGAATCATTACTCTCATATAATTTTACTTTTTAATGATTTAAGAGGACGGGAAGTAAGAGAACATGATAAATACACAAAAAAATATTGTTCCAAATCTTTATAAAAAAATGTGTTTCATTTCTTGCCCAAAATTGACCCAATATGAACAGAAATCATCTTTAGAATGAATATTTATTCAATTTTAGGCTTAAAAGTGATCAAAAAATGACATGTAAAAAAATCAGCGTTTTTACTTCCAATCGCTGATTTTTTTGTTTCGTCAAATATCGACCCAATATGAACAGAAATCATCTTTAGAATGAATATTTATTCAATTTTAGGCTTAAAAGTGATCAAAAAATGACATGTAAAAAAATCAGCGTTTTTACTTCCAATCGCTGATTTTTTTGTTTCGTCAAATATCGACCCAATATGAACAAAAATCATCTTTAGAATGAATATTTATTCAATTTTAGGCTTAAAAGTGATCAAAAAATGACATGTAAAAAAATCAGCGTTTTTACTTCCAATCGCTGATTTTTTTGTTTCATCAAATTTCGACCCAATATGATCAGAAATCATCTTTAGAATGAATATTTATTCAATTTTAGGCTTAAAAGTGATCAAAAAATGACTTGTAAAAAAATCAGCGTTTTTACTTCCAATCGCTGATTTTTTTGTTTCATCAAATATCGACCCAATATGATCAGAAATCATCTTTAGAATGAATATTTATTCAATTTTAGGCTTAAAAGTGATCAAAAAATGACTTGTAAAAAAATCAGCGTTTTTACTTCCAATCGCTGATTTTTTTGTTTCATCAAATTTCGACCCAATATGATCAGAAATCATCTTTAGAATGAATATTTATTCAATTTTAGGCTTAAAAGTGATCAAAAAATGACTTGTAAAAAAATCAGCGTTTTTACTTCCAATCGCTGATTTTTTTGTTTCATCAAATTTCGACCCAATATGAACAGAAATCATCTTTAGAATGAATATTTATTCAATTTTAGGCTTAAAAGTGATCAAAAAATGACATGTAAAAAAATCAGCGTTTTTACTTCCAATCGCTGATTTTTTTGTTTCGTCAAATATCGACCCAATATGAACAAAAATCATCTTTAGAATGAATATTTATTCAATTTTAGGCTTAAAAGTGTCAAAAAATCATGTAAAAAAATCAGCGACGCTGATTTTTTTGTTTGTCAAATATATGAAAAAATCAGCGAATATTTATTCAATTTTAGGCTTAAAACTGATCAAAAAATCGCAGCGTTTCGACCCAACGCGTTTATTGAATCAGCGTTTTTACTTCCAAACGCTGATTTTTTTGTTTCGTCAAATATCGACCCAATATGAACAAAAATCATCTTTAGAATGAATATTTATTCAATTTTAGGCTTAAAAGTGATCAAAAAATGACTTGTAAAAAAATCAGCGTTTTTACTTCCAATCGCTGATTTTTTTGTTTCATCAAATATCGACCCAATATGATCAGAAATCATCTTTAGAATGAATATTTATTCAATTTTAGGCTTAAAAGTGATCAAAAAATGACATGTAAAAAAATCAGCGTTTTTACTTCCAATCGCTGATTTTTTTGTTTCGTCAAATATCGACCCAATATGAACAAAAATCATCTTTAGAATGAATATTTATTCAATTTTAGGCTTAAAAGTGATCAAAAAATGACTTGTAAAAAAATCAGCGTTTTTACTTCCAATCGCTGATTTTTTTGTTTCGTCAAATATCGACCCAATATGAACAAAAATCATCTTTAGAATGAATATTTATTCAATTTTAAGCTTAAAACTGTTCAAAAAATGACTTGCAAAAAAAAAATCAGCGTTTTTACTTCCAAACGCTGATTTTTTTGTTTCGTCAAATATCGACCCAATATGAACAGAAATCAACTTTAGAATGAATATTTATTCAATTTTAGGCTTAAAAGTGATCAAAAAATGACTGTCAAAAAAAAATCAGCATTTTGAACCTCCAAACGCTGATTTTTTTGTTTCGTTAATTTCGATCAAAAAATGACATGTAAAAAAATCAGCGTTTTTACTTCCAAACGCCGAATGAATATTTATTCAATGAATCAATGTAAAAAAATCGAATCTTTAGAATGAATATTTATTCAATTTTAGGCTTAAAAGTGATCAAAAAATGACATGTAAAAAAATCAGCGTTTTTACTTCCAATCGCTGATTTTTTTGTTTCGTCAAATATCGACCCAATTGAACAAAAATCTCTTTAAATGAATATTTATTCAATTTTAGGTGAGTCAAAAAATCATGTAAAAAAATCAGCGTTTTTACTTCCAATCGCTGATTTTTTTGTTTCGTCAAATATCGACCCAATATGAACAGAAATCATCTTTAGAATGAATATTTATTCAATTTTAGGCTTAAAAGTGATCAAAAAATGACTTGTAAAAAAATCAGCGTTTTTACTTCCAAAAATTTTTTTGTTTCGTTATCGACCCAATATGAACAAAAATCTCTTTGAATGAATATTTATTCAATTTTAGGCTTAAAACTGATCAAAAAAAAAAAAATTAACTTCCAAATCGCTGATGTTTCGTCAAATATCGACCCAATATGATCAGAAATCATCTTTAGAATGAATATTTATTCAATTTTAGGCTTAAAATTAGTTGAAAAAATTACTTGGTAAAAATTTATTAAAAAATCAGACAATTTTCGGACTTCTACAAATATTATTTAATTATGCCAAGAAAAACAGTTAAGGTTACAGAAATTATTTTCGTTTTAGTCTGCGTGTGTCAGTTAAAGAAGAAATGCTTCGAGTTAAAAAAAATCACTTTTTCGCCGTTACACATTGCAATCGTCTCTCTCCGTCATCTGCGGCGTTTCCTTATATTATGTTTTTCCCTTCTTGAATCGTTGTCTCGCTTGCGCTTTCGTGTATCGATTTCGCGGTGCTTTGATTGGCTCATCGGGATTTTCTTCCGCATCTTTGTCTTTCCAAAAACCTTCGAGCAGCTCTAACGGCGGATCAAGAAGTCCCTTTTTCTGATCTTTTGTGTAATATCGATAGCCTTTGGCGATGCCCCATCCAATCGCTGAGATTATCATCACAAGGAAAACCATGAGAGCTGGATGCTAAAAAAAATATTTTTCATTAAAAAACCATCAAAAAACGGAAATTCAGAAAAAAATTCTCACCGAAACAGTTGGAGCTTTTGTAGCAAGTTGATCCAGCAGAACAATTATCACGCCAAGTACAATTCCGATGCCAGCTCCGACCCATGGCACGCGTTTATCGAGCATCGTCTCCCGATTACTGAACTGCGCTGCTTTGCGTGCCGCATCAATTATCATCATGTCGTTCGGGACACGTTGCAGGGCAGCTGCATACGACAACAACGCCGAATCATATTGACCCGCGTTGAAAAGTACTTCGGCCTTGCGAAAATACCCCTTGGCCCACGTTTCGTCGAGTTCGATGGCTTTTTCGGCATCTTCGTGCGCATAGTACAGCTGATTAATTTTCAGAAATGCAAGACTCCGGTTGGAATACAAAATGGGATCCTTTGGACTGAGTTTTATGGCATGCGAATAATGCAAAACGGCTTCTTCGAACTTTTTTTCTTTCACACAATTGTTCCCGCGCTCCTTGAGTTCATCTGCTGTCGGTTCAGCAGGACTCTCGTTAGCTGCCTCCTTCGATTCCGGGTCGTTACTCATCTTTTCTGCCAATTAATTCGACGTAAATGGGTCAGTACGATGCTTTTCGTACAATTTTTTGAGTAAACAATCAACTAAAGCACGTCTTCGATACCATCTAATGTCTAAAAAACACTTAATTAGCTAAATTTTGATTATATAGAAGGTCAAAAAGCTACAAAATTCTCCCGAAAAACAATTTTTTGGGAGTTGTGTTGTTTTTGTCAGAGGAAATTGAGTTGGTTCAAATTGATAAGTGTCAAGTATTTGAGTAAGGCTGTTCCAATTGTTGAAAATCATTCGAAAAAATGGGGGAATAAAAAATTTAGAAAACAAAAAGGAAAAATTTGGACCAATTTATCAATTTTCACATAATAAAGGTGTTCCAAAACCGTTTTCTGTTTCGCGTTACATGATTGAAAAAAATCCATGGGGGATGGGGGATATAGGAATTATATATAGATTTTCGTGTTTAGTACTATTTAGTATGGAAAAATAATAGAATTGTTCAATTTTGAGATATTTTTATTGAGATATTGTTATTAAATTAGCGTTTTGACTTAATTTTTCATTTCCAAAAACTATTTTGAAAACTTTTTCTAAAAAAAAAATAATCTAATCTAAAAAAGCTTTCAAAAATGGCTTTGACACAGTTTTTGACACAGTTTTTTTTGCTCTTGATTTAGTTTTCAAAACAAAACTATGTCAAAGAAAATTTTTTTTTCAGTTTCAATTTTTTTGCAGTTTTGAGTTATAAAATGATTAAAAATGATAAATTAGAGCCCTCTGACAAATTTTGAACCATTTGGAGAAGATTTGACAAAATTGGTTTTGACACAGTTTTTGACACAGTTTTTTGCTCTTGATTTAGTTTTTAAAACAAAACTATGTCAAAGAAAAAATTTTTTTTCAGTTTCAATTTTTTTGCAGTTTTGAGTTATAAAATGATTAAAAATGATAAATTAGAGCCCTCTGACAAATTTTGAACCATTTGGAGAAGATTTGACAAAATTGGCTTTGACACAGTTTTTGACACAGTTTTTTTGCTCTTGATTTAGTTTTCAAAACAAAACTATGTCAAAGAAAAAATTTTTTTTCAGTTTCAATTTTTTTGCAGTTTTGAGTTATAAAATGATTAAAAATGATAAATTAGAGCCCTCTGACAAATTTTGAACCATTTGGAGAAGATTTGACAAAATTGGCTTTGACACAGTTTTTGACACAGTTTTTTTGCTCTTGATTTAGTTTTCAAAACAAAACTATGTCAAAGAAAATTTTTTTTTCAGTTTCAATTTTTTTGCAGTTTTGAGTTATAAAATGATTAAAAATGATAAATTAGAGCCCTCTGACAAATTTTTATCCATTTGGAGCAAGATTTGACAAAATTGGCTTTGACACAGTTTTTGACACAGTTTTTTTGCTCTTGATTTAGTTTTCAAAACAAAACTATGTCAAAGAAAATTTTTTTTTCAGTTTCAATTTTTTTGCAGTTTTGAGTTATAAAATGATTAAAAATGATAAATTAGAGCCCTCTGACAAATTTTGAACCATTTGGAGAAGATTTGACAAAATTGGCTTTGACACAGTTTTTGACACAGTTTTTTTTGCTCTTGATTTAGTTTTCAAAACAAAACTATGTCAAAGAAAAAATTTTTTTTCAGTTTCAATTTTTTTGCAGTTTTGAGTTATAAAATGATTAAAAATGATAAATTAGAGCCCTCTGACAAATTTTGAACCATTTGGAGAAGATTTGACAAAATTGGCTTTGACACAGTTTTTGACACAGTTTTTTTGCTCTTGATTTAGTTTTCAAAACAAAACTATGTCAAAGAAAAAATTTTTTTTCAGTTTCAATTTTTTTGCAGTTTTGAGTTATAAAATGATTAAAAATGATAAATTAGAGCCCTCTGACAAATTTTGAACCATTTGGAGAAGATTTGACAAAATTGGCTTTGACACAGTTTTTGACACAGTTTTTTTGCTCTTGATTTAGTTTTCAAAACAAAACTATGTCAAAGAAAAATTTTTTTTTCAGTTTCAATTTTTTTGCAGTTTTGAGTTATAAAATGATTAAAAATGATAAATTAGAGCCCTCTGACAAATTTTGAACCATTTGGAGAAGATTTGACAAAATTGGCTTTGACACAGTTTTTGACACAGTTTTTTTTGCTCTTGATTTAGTTTTCAAAACAAAACTATGTCAAAGAAAAATTTTTTTTTTCAGTTTCAATTTTTTTGCAGTTTTTAGTTATAAAATGATTAAAAATGATAAATTAGAGCCCTCTGACAAATTTTGAACCATTTGGAGAAGATTTGACAAAATTGGCTTTGACACAGTTTTTGACACAGTTTTTGACACAGTTTTTTTGCTCTTGATTTAGTTTTCAAAACAAAACTATGTCAAAGAAAAAATTTTTTTTCAGTTTCAATTTTTTGGCAGTTTTGAGTTATAAAATGATTAAAAATGATAAATTAGAGCCCTCTGGTAAATTTTTATCCATTTGGAGCAAGATTGGACAAAAATGGCTTTGACACAGTTTTTGATCGTTATTTTTTGTAAAAAAATTAATTCTTTATTTCTTAATCGAAATAACCTCTTAACAACCTCTTAAATAGTGCAAAATGTCAAACTTGTTGAAAAACAGCTTAAATATCACTAAAAAAGCTAGAAAAACTCGATTTCTTAAGTTATTAAGTGCCCCTCCCCCTCGAATTTTTCAAAATTTTAAATGAGACATCAAACAAAATTTTTATTTGGAGCTGCCTAGTTTTAAGATAAATAGTACAGTAACATTTCGATAACTGAAAATGCATGAAAGTGCAAAGAACGAAGGTGAACTGTACGTTTTTTGGAGAAATTTGATGAAATGAGGTCACATTGTTCTCAAAATCTATTTTTATTATCATTACAATTAAATTTAATGTTATAAATTTCTCCGTTTGTTTTTTTTTGTCCTGAATTCAAAAAATATATTTATATGTCTAGATACGAAAATGTCTCGTATTTCATTATTTTATGGTAAAATTCTGATGCGGGGTAAAAGTAATATTATGTCTGCGGGCTCTTATCACAAAAATCCTTTTAGAACAGATTCCAGAATTGAAGTGTCCGATCACTTTTTGGTTTGTACATTGACATTGGCTTCTCGAACGACAGGGCATATTCGCGTGCCTTTTTCTTTATTTCTTGGTCGAATATCTAAAATAAATTTTTTTTTTAATTTTTCATTTTTTTAAAAAAAATTAAATTTCTTACATCATTTTCGTTGATCTCCAACACACTCGAGAGATCCCATTCCGTGTTTGGCAGTGGATTAGAGATGAATTTCGCCGCTGTCGCAATCGTTGGAATGGTATGTTGTTGCAAGGCGGCAACTTCCCACAATTGACTGTCAAGCGCGCTCGATTTAACGGGATCACGTTCATCCATGATGAAGGGATCTTGTGGCACTTGTCCTCCCGTATGATGGTACAAGAGTCTCTTCAAGCCGGGATGACGAATTATGAGGTTTCCGATGAAATAGAGAATGATGCTGATGTCTTGGGGCGGCGCCACGAGTGCCAAACGTGCAAGACGCTTCGCAAATGCCGCTACCAACGATTCGGGCAAATGTGTGGATGACAAAAAGATGTCTGCCAAGTAGAAAAGACGCGCTTTGAACTTTGTATGGAAGATTTCGGGCTCGAACATGGAGTACAGTTTCTCATAGATATTGGGATATGTCAAGTTGTGTTGCTGTATGAGGATGAAGATGCCTTGCAGAGCCAAAAGTCCGATGGCGCCGCCCATATCGAGCGATTCCATGAGAAAATCCGTCAGCAAAATCGGTTTATCCAAGTGAACCAACATCTTTTCCAGCAAAACGATCAACAGCTGTTTGTGATTCTCCTCCGTGTGCTTCCACAGGGAGATGCAGGACCACGTTCGATTGAGACATTTGCGTGCCGTTTGGTAATCAAAGACTTTTTCGTGCGCCGGCGGTTGAACACACAAATTTTCCTTGCTCGTAATCTCCTTCGTGATTGCCAAAACTCCCAAAAGGGCCAAAAAATTCTGCGTAAACATATCACTGGGACTCTTGCCTTTGGGAGCTAACGTCGGAATGAGTTTCCACGTAAAGTGCAGCACATCCGGGTAACTGCTGTACTCGGAAAAGCGATTAATTAAATAATTCGTTTGACGTTTCGGCGACAAAAGTTGCTCCAAAATTTGTTTCAGCTTCTCCATCGGAAATATTTTCACGTCAGGCGTTCCGAAACGTGTTTCTGCCGAAATTAATCGCATCGCGGTAACCATCGCTTGCACTCCCTCCGATTGTTTCTCATGACAAATCCCCGAAATGATCACGCGGAACGTTTCTTCGTACTTTGCCGTCAGCCACGGAACACTTTTATCATCTGTGAACGAGAGAAAAAAGAAAAAAAAACGAGAATTGAAAGCTATCGTATGCAAATGTACACACAAATGTACGACGACGACGAAAGTGGTGACATCAAATGAATTTCACAAAATTGCGTCTTACTAACCCGAAACGTCTGCCAGCAAGGGGAAGGCATTTTGCTTCAGGAGCTCCGTGAAGACATGTTCCAAGACGAGTAAACAGGGCGTTAGAGCATCATTCGTGCTTGTGCATTCCTGAAAAATGACAAAAATATGGGTGAAAATGCGGTTTGCGATTTTTGATGATTTTGGCGAGAATTTACCTTCAAAACATCCACAATTTCGGCCAATTCATCGTGCTGCGTGATATTTTGCAGGAAATTGGCTGCCTTAGCCTTTAATTCCTTCGAAATCATGGTGAAATTGTGAGAAATAAAGAAGCAAAATGGAACGAGATGCTGCTTGGCTCCTGTCAAAACTCGAAAACTGACTACAGCGCCCTCTGGTGAAAACGTCAAAATTTAAAATAACCGTTAATTATTTTTTGATTTTTTAAATTTTTTTCAAAACTTTTATTTATTTATTTTTTTTCATAAAAAAAATAATTTATTTTCATTCTTGTATAAGAGATTAATTTTTGGTGAAAAAAAAATTTATTTTTCATGAAAAATTGATATTTTTGGAAAATTTAAGTATGTATTTGACTTAAGAACAAAGAAATTATTATTGTTGATTTTTTTTTTATATTTGTAAAATTTGATACTTACAAAATTTTAAATCAATTAAATTAAAACTAAAAAGTAAAGTCCGATGCCCTATTTTAAAAATTTATATTCCAAATTAAATAAAAATTGAAAATTTCATTATTAAAAATTATTACCTATATTTGCTCTACTTTCATATTTTATTTAGGAAATTTTCAAAAAAAAAAAAAGGAAAAAAATATAATAAAAATTATTATTTAATTTTTTTTTATTAAATATTAAAATTTGTTTAATTAAATATTATTTTTTTTTTAATTTTTAATAATTTTTGTTCAAAAGTCAAGTTTCACCATGAGTTTCTTTTCGAAAAATAATTTTCATTCAGAACTTTTTCAAATTTTTTTGACATGAATTTTTATAACATTTTCATAAAATTATTTTCTTTATTTAATTTATTATGTACTTGAAATGGCCTAAAATCAATTTTTAATTAAAAATACCAAAGTATATAATTAAAAATAAAAAAAAATATTAATCAAGTGTCAAAAAATTGTGAAAAAAATTATCATTTTGTATGAAAAAGCCTTATAATTTTTTTTATTTGATAAAAATAAATTTATTTTATTGTGATTTAAAATTAAAAATTTATTTTGTGTGTCTTTTAAAAATGTCTTAAAAAATCTAATTCCTGTAAATGTAAAAAGTTCAAAGAAAAAAAAAATAATTCACAAAGTTTCCAACTCTGGCGGCAACGGAATCTTCTGTTGAATCGCAAATTTTCGCAATGCCTCATACTTGTTCTTCATAATTTCCGTTTCGTCCCTTATCCGCTGATTATCGATGCCCATTTCCTCCATGTGACGCCATTCCATGGACTTTTCCGTCTCCAACTCGTCCTTTTGCTCGATCCTCTTAATTCGACAACTCGCAGCATATCCGCGATTTTTCAACGTGCGACGTCGCTGTTTCATCCGAACGATTTCTTCGCGCGTCAATCCTCGCATTTTCAACGTTCGATTGAGATCGCGCACGGAAATCGACACCAATTCATCGTCACTGATGTCGGGAATGGGACACGGAGATAAAGGAGCCTGTGAAAAAATTTAAAATTTTCGAGATATAGCAAAGATACTGAACTCGGGCATGGATTACATACAAAATTTACCATTGTACTTTTCCGTTCACGCTTGATATTGAGACCGTCTTGGGGCATCACAGAGCCCGCAGAATGATGACAATGCCGAAATTTGGTTGAGAATGCGTAGAAGCTTCGAGAAAATGCGACGCACGAACGCTGTGTAAAGGGAAATAATGATTTTTTGTAAGAAAAATATTGCAAGTCATGCTGCAGTAATAGAAAATGGTCGCCATTTACCTCTAAAGATGGATTTCTCCTCAAAATTCGACTTTTTCTTGAAGAATTTCAACAAATCCTGATTGAATTCTTGCGAAAAACCACTTTAACTAACTTTTAATCGTAATTTTAGGAATTAAATCGCCCAAAAAACACGAAAATTTAATTTTTAATCGCTTCCGTTGTTGTTTACCTTGAAGATATTTGACTTCGCTACCTGTTAATTCAACATGTGAGACGAATAAAAGTGATAACTCAGCTGTTTTTTGTTTATTGCACGCCGGAAAATCCAAAAAATCCCCAAAAAATGGTGAAAATAGCCCTTCAAATAAGTGCCCAATTCGAAAATATCGAAGAACTGAAGACCTGCCATCCAGATTACGCCTTTTACGTCAAAGTCAAGTGCAGTAATTGCGGCGAACAGGACGAAAAATGGCATGATATCACCGAAAGTGAGCGGCAATCCGAAGGAGATTCTTCTCGAAACACGAAAGGTGTGAATTTCTTCATTAAATGCAAATTGTGTAACCGCGAATCGTCAATTGATATCGTTGAAGGCAGTAATGGTAAGCAATTTTTTCAATTTTTTTAGTTTTTTAACTCAAAAAAAATTAAAAATTAAAATTTTCTTGTAGCTTCCTATACCGAAGCTGACGTTGGCAAATTTAAGACGATTGTAGCTTTCGATTGTCGCGGAATTGAACCGGTTGAATTCTCTCCGAGATCTGGTTGGATAGCAAAAGCCGTCGAAAATGGGCAAAAATTCGAAGATATTGACTTGTCGGAAGATGATTGGGCAGATTATGACGAGAAAAATAAAGAATCTGTCGGAATTACAGAGTTCAAGTCGCAATTTGTCAAGTTGAAGAAATAAAATTTCCCGAAATTTCTATAAATTATTTTTTTTATTGCTACTTAGCATTCCGTTTTGTGATAAATACTCCTCTTACTCTCCGCTTTAGTCGATCTAACGTTAACAATAGCTCTTAAAATAGATTTTTTAGACGAAAATTTGTATTTTTAGTTTGGTTTTGTTCTTAAATGTTACAGTGCATTGTTGAATTTGTCAGTTTATAAATAGTAATAACTTCCTTAAAACGTAAAAATATTAGAAAAAACACTAAAATTAGCTTAACCGTCAAAAAAAATAAATTATTCACACTTGTCAATGGCAACGAGAGGAAATTTAACGATTCTCAGTTGATTTCCGTAGTCACAAACGACGGATCCGCATGCGGAAAGCAATATTTTTGGACAGAATCGGTGATTAACACAGTCGAGCTTCACTTCGCGCACTGGCTCGCCCAAGCGAACGTCCCAAACGACGAGTGAGCCGGGACGTGCAGTTACGAGTAACGATGGCGTCAACATGAGAAGACTAGAATATGGGTGCATCACGTTCATGGTGTTTAACAAGTGTCCTTGGAAGCGTTCCCATACACGGAGTCGTTCATCCAAGCCGAGCGAAATGATGTAACTCGGGGAACAAGCCAGCGACACGATCGAGTCTTCGTGTGCGTCAATTTTGTAAACGCAGGCACCTGAAAAAAAATTGAAATTTTAATAATTTTGTGGGTTTTTTAAGTCAAAATTTAATTTTTTGAAATTAATTTTATTTTTTTTATCCCTTGTATAGTTCAAAAAATTAAAAATATTTGCAGTAAAAAAAAAAATTAAATGAGAAATTTAAAAAAATGTTCAGTAAATATTTTCAAATTTAAAAAAAAATCAAAAACCTAGGGAAAAATTTAGGTTGATTTTTAATTTTTTTATACGAAAATACACGTAAACGTACTTAAAAATTTTTTGAATTAAAAAAAAAAAATTTTTTTATACTTGAATTGTACATAAAATTAATTGAATTTGACACAAAAAACAATTTTAAATTGTAAAAATGTGAAATAAAATGTGGAATAAAAGCAAAAATTTTAAAATTTAAAAAATCCTTAAAATTGAAAATTTCTTCGTAAACTTTTTTTGATTAAAATTTTTTCCAAAAATAAATTTTAAAATTTAATTTTCAATATAATTTTTTTTAATAAATATTATATTTTAAATTTTTTCCTCAATTTTTTATATAAAAAAGGTATCTAAATTTTTTAAATTTTTTTTTTTTGTAAATTTTTTCATTAAATTTTATTTTATTTCATTAAATATTTTTTTTACGAATTTAATTTTTTTTAAATACCTTTATTTAATTATTTTTTTAAATTTTTAGTTTTTTTTTAAATTAAAATTTTGTAGAAATTCTAAAATAAAAAAAAAATAAAAAAAAATAAAAAATGGAAAATAAAGTTAAGTAATGTAAAATTAGAAGCAATATGTTTTTTCGAATACAATATAAATTTTGTAATAAAGTTTAAAATTTAATGAAAAATTAAATATTCATTAAAAATGTATTTTTTAACAAAATAATTGAATTAATCATTTTTTTAAAATAATTTTGAAATTTTTTTTTATGATTTTTTTAATGTTTTGAATTCAAAATTTTCTGAATTTAATTATTAAGTTTTTAGAAAATCTTAATTAAAATCATAAAAATATTGAAAAATGTTCAGTTTTTTTTTAAATCCATCAATTTTTATAAAAAAAAATATTTTACAGCTTTTTAAAAATTTTTCTCAATATTCTGATAACTTTTTTTGATACAAAATATTTAAAACAAATTAAAAATTAATCAAAAAAAGAAAATTTTACCTGTAATTATATCCCAAACACACAACAATCCATCCTGAGATCCACTGCCTGCAGTCCCAGACTGATACCGATCGATAAAAAGTGACGTAATTGGCCCGCAATGCCCATGCAACGTGTACAACAAGGAACTTGTCTCTAATCTAAACACCTTAACTGTGTGATCTTGCGATCCTGTCATCACCGTGCAACCAACAACATCGATACACGTCACAGGTTGTTGATGCCCAATATTATGTCCTTCCAAAATGCATCGTAACTCCTCTTTTATCATCGGTTGCGATTGATTAAACTGCCCAATGCTCCCTGCGGAACTTGTTCTTGCATGAGCTACAATAAAAAAAAGTAAAATTAATTTTAAATTTAAGAAAAAATAAAAAAAAAACTTACATCGTCTCACTGTCGAAGTGAATCCCCAATCTATCTGCCTGCCCTGCGTGTACGTTTCTAACCGCAAAAAATCGATGCGCCCATTCAGTCTTACTGCGACAACCTTATCGCCGACCAATTTGATGTTTGTGACGCCGGAATTGGTTCCCGCAGCGACAGTTTCGGGCTCGTACAAGCATTTAAAGTTGCCCGACATGCCTTCCCAGAACTCAATTCGTCCATTGCCGCATCCAACGACTATTAGGTTGTCCTGAAAATCCAAACACCAAATGGGCGAAGCTTTTAATGATCGATTTTGCTGCGGCACGACATGATCCGAGTCATTTTTCAAGCTGTGAGATCGTTGAAGGATGATTGGAGTGGAATTTAACGTAAAATTATGAAGATAACTCCGCATCGGCGACACGGAATTATGCTTTTTTGTGTGAGGCACTTGCTTTCGGTTGTCATAAAGGTACGTAAAGCCATGTTTCAGGGGTTGTTTTCGATTAATCAGGTCTCCGGAAGTGGGTGACAACCTCAGTTGCTTGTACATAAGCTCATTCAGGTCCAAGGAACGACGCGTTTTTTGCTGCAAACTCGTTCTTTGGTAGTTATTTAGCAGTTGCGGTGCCAAATTGAAGTCATTCAAAGGCGGCGAACCCGATAAACTGCCGCTACTATCGCTGGCATGACAGGAATTGGGTCGCGAAACGGAAAATTGCCCAAATTGCGACTCGAAAAATGCATGACGATCAATGTGACTGATGAGTTCGCCGTTATTTGCATCCCAAACCTTCAGTTGACCCCGTAAACAGGAACTTCCGATGAGATTTCCGTCAGTTACGACACATTCAATTTGCGATTGATGTCCATCGACTTGTACAGGCAACGCATCCAAGATATGATCCGTACTTGCTTCCGACGGGAACTCAGATTCGTTCCAACTGGCACGCCATTCCGCATAATTTCGCGTACAAACGCAGCGATAAATGACGACCATCGAGTAACAAAGGCAAATTATACTCACGACAGCGAGAATTGTCGTCAGAACAATTTCCATGGGCGTTTTTGGGTAAAGCGGGACACTTCCAACATTGTAAAGCGGAATATCTTGCGAATCGGCGTCATTAAAGTCAAGCGGATCTAATGCCACAGCCAATGCCTTCCATTGAAAATGTTTCGGAAGTTGCTCCTCGGGGTTTCTCAAGTGCATGGCGATCTCCGGCGACACTGTGTGCGACAAACGGATCGTTGGTAAGACCGTTACATACCTTCCGCTCATCGAAATGTTATATTGCTTCAGTATCGTGGACCAATGAAAGTTTGAAACGCGAAAATTCATGTCGTACTCCGGATGTCGCAGTTTATTCAGTTGTTCCGTCATGTTCATGACATTTTCTTCCGCCACGCCGTTCGTTTCGCCCCCTTTTTGTTCGAAAAAGTTCCTTGGAAACTCGTATTTTTCCAAATTCGGGTCATATCTCGACCCCGGAGCATGAACCCCGGGTCGTATTGTCCCATTTTTCAAATTTTCCGTATTAATAATGAACAATTTCTCGATCAGCCCGGAGTTGTAGATGATATTACTGATCCACAGTACCATCCAGATCATGAATCCACGCTGAAAAAATCTCGTACGAGCCCAAAAGTTCACCACACGCAGTCTTTTGGGAATTTTTTTCTTCTCCCCATCGCCAGATTTCTGCGTTGGATCAACCATAGCGGTGAGTTTTGGATGCGATCGTGACCTATAAAAGCCACTCATCGGTTTGGCAGCTCGATTTGTCGAATACATGTTATTTGTCAACATTTTTGGGAAATGTTTCACCTCGGCGCTGTATTCGACGCGTTTAATATCGATCCCCAGCACCGTGGAGAAGAACAACATTTGCAGGAAAAAATCCGAAATCAATCCGACAATGGCAAAAATGCAAAATTCCTGAATTACGGGGACGAAAGTTGCTAATCCGATGGTTAGGATTGTGATTTCTGTCAAAAGATTCTTCGTGATGGACCAACCTTCGCGACTTAAGCCTTGTGCCAAGCGAATTTTAACGTCGAGGGTTTCGTCGGTGCTTAAAACGGACTTTGTGAGGACTAAAATGTTCTCGAGACCCACGAGTAGTACGAGATATGGGTAAACTCCTTTGGATTGTGTGCTGATAGTGAGACCGAAGAAGAAGCAGAAGCCGAGAGACATTATGAGACCTAAAAAGAAACGAAATTTGGTTAGCAATGATGAGAAAAATTTAAAATTTATTCAAAAAAAATTAGTTTAAGACTGATTTTTGGAGATTTTCGACAGAAATTGTTGCGAACGAGTTCTACGAGACGTGCGACGTTCGTAAGAATCGTTTGACAAGCAGCGTTTTGTTCCTTTGACTTGCGTTTCTTCCTTTTCTGTAACATTTTCTTTCGATATTAGGAGATTTTGTTCCTCATTCTTTACAAAATCTTCGATTTTAGCTTCATTTTCATCCTCAAACTCCCCCTCAGCCTGCAGCAATTCAGAAATTCTCTTATTTTCTGCCGCTCTGAAGCGTTCTCGTTCAATCCGAGTCATTCCATTGTTCAGTCGCAATATCGGCTTTGACTTGACATGTTCTTGCGGATCATACGAAGCCACATTGAAGTGATCCCATGACTCCTCTTCGTCCTCAAAGATGAAAATGGGTCGTTGTGGCATCTTAACATCCATTAATTTGTGTTGCGGAAATTCATCTCCGATTTTTATTACATAATGCTCGAAACTGAGGCGATCTGGACAGGTTTTCTTGTGTTCCTGAATGACGATCCACGAAAAAAGTCAAAAAAAATTGAGGAAATTCCCAGAAATGTCGAGTTACCTGCATTTGTTTTGAGCGAAACCGATGAGTAGAGTTGAAAGGACATTTTTCCAACTTGATATGCGGATGATTTCGTTCACATTTGACTAAATGAGTTTGCATGCGATACGGTAAAATCTCGTGACGAGGATTGTAAGGACATTGAATGACATTTTCGAATCCAGGACGGGTTTTTAGGGACAAATCTTGCGATTTTTGAGACATTTTTGAAGAGACGCGCGTTGTTTTGGGTAAACAAAGCATTGAACGAATCGACTTGATCTAAAGCCGATTTGAGAAAGTCTACTTTATCGATAAATTTTTGAAAATTTTTTAACGTTTTCTCCAAAAATCAGTCTTAAAATGAGAAAAAAGCAATTTTAGTTCTAAATTAATAATTTTAATTAAAAATAAATGGAAACTAATGAAAGAAAATATTTCTTTTTTTTTAATTTTTTTAACTCAAAAAATTTTTAAAAAAATTTAAATTAGGTAAATAAATTTTATTTTTGAAATTTTAAAAATTTCAAATTATTAATTTTTAGACGAATAAAATTTAATAAAAAGTTAAATAAAATATATTTTTTATCAATTTATGATACAATTTGTGTAAAATTTAAATAAAAAAATTAAAATTTTTTAATAAAAAAATAAAAATAATTTTTGAAAACCTAAATTTTTTTTATTAATTTTAATTTTTAGACTAAAAAAATAAATTTTTTATAAAAAATTTAAAAAAAATTAATTTAAATATTAAATTAAATTTTTTAAATTTTTGTGAAAAAGTAAAAAAATCGGTTATAAAAATTTTAAGATTTTTTTTTTTAAAAATATTTTTATAAAAATTTTTGTGTTAAATTTATTGACATAAAATTAAAATCTAAGATTTCAACCAAAGTCAAATTTAAATATTTCCATAAAAAAAATTTTTTTAAATATTTTTAGACTAATTCTTACTCAATAATGTTTTAAATTATCTCAAAATTATTTTTGAAATTTCAAAAATTTTAAATTATGAATTTTTTTTTACTTTTTAGGTTAAATTTAGACAAAAAAAAAATCTAATAAAAAATTTTAAAATATTTTTTTTTTAAATTTTAATTTTTTGAAATCTGAAATTTCATTTAATTCATACTTTTTCGAGTCAGTTATATTTTTTTTTTTCATAAAAAAAATTTAAAAAAAACATTCTTTTTTGAATTTTTGAAAAAAAAAATCTAAATAATGTGAAACTTTTTCAAAAATTGCACAAAATAAAAAAAATCTAAAAAATTTTTACTTACTCCCTAAAACTGTTAAACAGCTCGACAACGCCAGAAAAATCCTCGACCTGATGACCTCAATTTTCCGAATTGTCAAATAAACGTAGATAAAAACGACGCCAAATGCCCCACAAAGCGGTCCAAACTCGAACATGTTAAATTCACTCGGATAATAAATGTACATCAGGGTCTTTTTGTGTTTCATTCCATTCCCATCTTGATGCAACGGATACAATCCCTCGAGTTTCTCCCTCAAACTTTGAATAAATTCCGGCTTATACTCGTTCAACACCAAAGTGACGGCAAATTGAAGCGTTCTTGGTCTCACTCGCATCGGATATCGTTTCAAACCTGAATCCTTGAGCGGCATCCCGAACAACATTTCCGCCGTCGACACTTTACTCTTATGGAAATTGTGATACGAGAAAATTGTGTTTAACAAATTTGTGTCTTTATTGAACTCGTGCGGGTTTTGTTGCCAAAAATTCGCTGGGGAAAGAGTCAAACAATTGTATTCGGGGAACACGGATCGCT
Organism: Culicoides brevitarsis; assembly: GCF_036172545.1. Classification (NCBI taxonomy): domain Eukaryota; kingdom Metazoa; phylum Arthropoda; class Insecta; order Diptera; family Ceratopogonidae; genus Culicoides; species Culicoides brevitarsis. The sequence goes on from NC_087085.1 coordinate 10,851,370, forward strand.
GAGTGGGTCTTTTAACGTTTTCCACATGCAAACACAATCGTGAGAGAGTATTTTTTTGTTCGTCCTCGTGATTCGTAATTACTTCCAATAATTTGAAAGATTCGTGTAAGGGACCTCGAAATGCATCAATTAGCTGCAAATTATCGTTCCATGGCGCAACACTGGCACGAAACACGATTTGTTGCACATAAATATACGGGTCGATGCGCGCCCAGGGGAATGTTAGAGGCTCAATGGAGATGTTGTACAAATTAAATGACGGCGAAAGCGGGAACAACGTGCTGAAATTCGTGTTGCGTGGCAAAACTTTGTGCGGATTCTCGAACGGGACGACAAGTTTCGTCGGAATTGTGCCCGGCAATGGAATATTTAACAACGGGTAACTATAAAAAAAAATTATGAGCGGTTTTTCTTGATAAAAATTAATTTTTTTATGACTCACCTACAGATGATGGCAAGTAAAATCGCTAAACTTGCGGCACACGTGGGATAGGAAGATAAGAAAAGCCCGTGTTTGTAGTACAAATTGGCAACTCGCGATGGAAGACGTTCCGTTGTCGTCGCATTTTTCTTCTTCGCATCCGGATTTTTGTGTCGCGGATCATCGTTGCTGCTGTTAGCGCGCCCATGTATCGAAAAGCTGCTCATGCTTCAGCCACACACTCATATGCGATGAAAATTTTTCGGGTGTTATTTTGTTATTTTATTACTCGGTTGTTCTTTCGTCGTGCATCAATTTGTTCTCGCATCTGTCTTTCTTTTTTTTATTATTTTTGGTCTGTTTGATTAATCTACGATGATTTTTAATCGCTCCGAACACTTATCTCTCTCTCGCGTGCTCTCCCTTGTATGTATTTTATTGCAAATTCACTTATCAACACACTTTTCACTTTATGACACTTCTCTACTGCACTCGCAAAAACATCTACTTATGCGGTCGTCGTCACTTTTTCCGCTCTACGTCAATAAATTCGCACGAATATGGGAGATAAATCTGGTTTTGTGTGCGAATTGAGCGATTTTTATTCGAATATTATTCAATCGTCGTGCAACGTTGCGTCGAAATTTGCACTTTTCCGGGTTATTCCGATGCGTCGTCGAGTTCTATGACCGAAACCGACAACGTATAACAACAAAAAAAACTATTCTTGTTGCTGCTCACTAATTTTTTTGAGTTTTTCAAGGTCGTCAATTTATCATTAATCCGCCGCGATTACACTTCGATTACTTTTCTGCACGACAAAGCGGTCCGTGCTGCATGTAGGCAACGCTGAAAATAGAAAATAAGAGGAAATATTACAAATTTTTGTTACATCACACGCGCGATTAGATTATTATGCGATAAAATGTACGTAGTCGGTGTTTTCTTGCACACATAATTTGCCAATCTGCTGAAAATGGTAATCTACGCGGTTTCACATTTCGGCACGTCATAAAGTTATTGCTTCCGATTTTTGTGTGATTTTAATTTAATTTCATGTGAAACTAGTTTTTCTTTGGGTTTTACCTGTTTTTTGGTATTAAAATCGATGGAAATTCACGAAAATTAAAATTATTTCTTGCGCGAAAAACAATAACAAACGACGTTACTTTTTGTTATACCTCCCACGGAAGTCATGAGGAGTACGGAAATGCAAATCTTGAATTAGCGGAGGACCGGAATCGAAAATCGCTTTCAAGTTTCTTGTACAAGTCTAGGCCAGCTCATAAAAATTATGAATACCGAAAATTACTCATGGATTCATATTACTTTGGTAATTTTTTTGGTTTTTTGATATTTTGGATCCCGTGTGTTTTTTGAAGCTGGTAAAGTTCTTAGAGTTAACAAATTGAAATTTTTTTAAACTGTACATAAATTAAATTTTAAAAATATACTAAAACTATCGTGTTTTGAAGTAATTTCTTACAAATTAATTTGGTAAATGTTCTTTCAATTAATAAATTTTAAGTCAATTTAAATTTTAAAATAAAAAAAAATATTATTTAATATTATTATTTTATTGATGAAAATTTTAATTTGACAGAAAATACTTTTTTTAAACAGATAATTATTTATTTTCATATTAAAAAACTTATATTCAGTTCAAATTAAGTTCGGTCCTGCTCTTGCTACCAGTGACTTCAAAGACATACCTGGAGGCAGCCAACAACTGTCCGTTAAGGAAATACTTAAAATTAACTTAATATTAATTTAACATTTCTTTCACCCATATTTAACAGAATTTCATTATTTCACAATTTTCACTATTTTTTTCATTACTTATTTATTTTTTTAAATCAAATTTTCCATTTTTTTTCCAAACGTTTCAACTTTCAAATTAAAATTATTTGTGATATAGTCAGTTCAAATTAATATTTTTCTATTGGTTCTTTCTTTCAGTCATCGGGTTTTATTATGATGTTATTGCATTTTTTTCTTTCTGTTTAATATTTTTTAAAATGTGATTCAGGTAAAAAAGTTTGTGGTTCAAGGCGAGGTGTTTTTTGAATAAAATATATTGCAGTTTGAGAGTTTTTGATGATTGAAATTTTTGAATACTTTGTTGAAGCGCGTTTTCAACATCTGAGTGTGCATTTTGTACGGTCGCATTATTAATTAACTCTTCTAAATATTAATTTTATTTTGAGATGCCTCAATAAGAAGAAACTTAAAAAAAAACTTTAAGCAATTTTTTTTTTGAAACTTTGACAATATGACTGAAAATTTTTATTATTCCAAATCTCGATTCACAATTTTTTAATTTAAATCGTAATTTACGCTGATATATTTCTACTTTACGAAAAATAAATTTTAAAAAATATTTGAAATTCATCTTTTTTATCTTAAAAAGTTTTTAATAAAAGCTAAAAATTAAATATTTTAAAAAAATACTAAAAAGGATAAAATAAGTTAGCCCAGTCTCTTTGATAAGCAATATTAAAAGCTAAAAGAAACAGGTCCTTTCATTTTTATAAAATTATTAAGAAATCAATTGTTTTTATACTTTTTGTTTATAAGAAGTAACTCATTTTGAATCAAATGTTTTTCTTTGCAATTTCTCAGTATTTTCCAAAATTGTGAACAAAATTATGAATGCAATGAATCACGTTATTCCCGTTTATGTATATTTTTGTTTAACGAATGCATATTTTTGTTCTACGGATGATAGTTATAAATTTTTTTGTTAGCTGGCCTGGGGACCCATTTTTGAACCGAGTTTCAAGTTTCTTGTACAAGTGTACTTTTCAACTTGCACCCGCCTCATCAATTGTTGACAAACAAACAAAACTTAAAATCTCGACAAATTTTTTCCTGAAACTCTCACGCCTCAAATCCCGTTTCATTCACGATGCGAGTCAAATGCATCGTCCCGAAATGCATTTCCAACAACTTCAAACATCAGTTCACGACATTTCCCTTTCCCAAAATCACGTACAACAAAGTGAATCAATCGCAACCGAATCTCGTCTCGCTGCGTCGCATCAAACTCTGGAAAAAGGCCTGCAACTTGCCCGATGACTACAAAATCGAAGCCACGGAACCCCGAATATGCTACCGACACTTTGTGAACGAAAAACCCGCAAAAAAGATGCAAATGAACGACATCGATTGGGTGCCTTCGCTGAATCTCAATGGCGAGTCGGTCGAAGGCGAAGCAGAAAACGCAGAAAATCGCACGGAAAATCAAAAATTATTAAATAACATCTTGGAGCAACAAGAAAATCCGGGAATTGTGTCGTACGTGAACTTGAAAGAGAACGAAAATGAAGAAACTCTGAACAAATCAGGCCTTTGCACGATGGTAATTGACCAAGAAACGGGCGACCTGATGTTTGTGGAAGCCGAAAGTGCGGAAAATGAGGAGCCGAGTGTGATAATTTCCCCAAACACGAAGACAGCATCGAAAAAACGAAAAAATTCAGGAGCAAATTTAATGTTGGATAAGAAAAAACCGAAAATCCTGAACAAAAACGCCCCAAAAGAGTCTGACGACGAAGAAGAGGCAAAAGCACTTGAAGATTTGAACGCTTTTAAAGACAAATCATGTCAAACTGACTTGACAATGCAAATTATGGAAGAGATGCAAGCCTTGTGGAACGAAAAACATCAAAAAACACAAAAATCGGAGACGAGTCCGGGAACACGTAAAAGCGCGCGAAGTCGAAAACAGAAAATTTGATCACTTTTTCAACTAATTTTGTATTAAAATCTAATTTAATTAAATTAATTTTAAAAATTTAATTTTTTTTCGACGATTTTAATGAGAACAGGGTTCGGAAATTTCATTAAGGTACCCACAATGCTAAAAAATCCCATGTCCCTGTAAAAATTTAATCAATCAGGCCACCTAACTTTTTGTTTTCTTTGTCAAACCGATTTGGAGCGCAAATTTTTCCTTAATTTCCATCGTTTTTCAATCGATTTTGTGTTAAAAATCAACTTTTTCAGGTAAATTAATAATTTTTCTTCAACATTAAACTGAAATTTTTCATAAATACTCAATTTTTTTCTCGAATTATTAGCAAACAAATTTCGCCGGCAAATTTCTCGAAATCGTAAATCATGCCAAAGACCAAGAAGGAAGAAACAAGCGACTCTGACAGCGGTCCCGAAGATGTAAGTCTTAATTTTTTCATCAAAAATTAAAATTTTAATAATTTTCATGCAAAAAAATTTCAGCGTGGTCCAGTTAAGAAGCAAAAAACTGCCGGCAACAGTTCCGGCAGCAACAAAAGTGGCGATCCGGATCTTTTGTGCGACTTGGGACGCAATCGTCAAGTTCGTGTGAGCGAATTCAAAGGGCGTCGTTACTTGGATATCCGCGAATTTTATTTGGACAAAGGATCGGGCGACTTGAAACCCGGCAAGAAAGGCATTACATTGATGTTGGATGAGTTCAACAAGTTGGTTGAGAATGCGGATGCCATTCGCAAGGCATTTTCCAAGGGTTAAGATAATTTTTTTTGATACTTCGTACTGTTAATCGTTATTTTTCTCTCAAATACTTGATTTTTAAGTAAATACGTCAACAAATATGGATTAAATTAAAGAAAGTTGTACTTTAAGGCTTGGGTTTCTTTGTTGCTAAATGAATTTCGTCGACTTGTCGATGTCTCTTGAGCAAATAAGACGTGGCGAATGTCAAATTGCATCGTTTGCAGTTGAATCCGATGTGAAAACGTGACGTATGTCGACTTCGCGTACTTTTTTTGTCAAAAATCATCGGACAATGGGCGCATTTCAGCTCATTTCCGTGACAAGCTTTCAAATGTTTCTTCATTCCATACTTTGGTCTTATTTTTCCGCATTTATAACAACTTTCCTCATTCCGATTGTGCGCTCTGTTAAAATGTTTCGCCAATTTCATCTTATTACTGCATTCCTCGCCGCAAATGTCACATTTGTAAAATTCCGGTTTTGGCTCCTTGTGAACTTCCATATGCGCTGGCGCCTTAAGTGTCGAATCATGAAATACGGTTTTTCCGCAAATTTCGCATGCAACCAAGACATTTTCCGTGTGATAGCCCAAATGCGTTCGTAAAAGATGTTCCTTGTTGAAGCCTCGTTCACACAAATGACACCGGAAAAGTCGCTGAAGTCCATCTTCGTAGGCGTGGCGTTGCATGTGCAAGCCATAAACTTTTTCATCGGGAAACCGAATGCCGCCAGGACATCGCGGGCACTCAATTTCAAGACTAATTCGACATCGCCCAACACGAAAATGCGATTTGAACGAGGTCTCATCGAAAAATTTGATGTCACAAGTCATGCAGGATCGAATGCTCTCCGGATGACATTCGAAAATGTGATCATTTCGCAATGCTCGCTTTTCAAAAGTTGCTGTACAAACGACGCATCCGAGTTTTTTCCGCTTTTTTTCGTGTTCAGCTCTTATGTGAGAGCTCAAATACCGCTTTTCAGCTGCACTAAAGCCACAAATGTCACATTTATAGGGCTTAATGTCATAATGCACGAATTTATGATCTTTGAAAAGTTTCGATTTTTTTGACCAAGGCAGGATTTTGTCACAAATCTCACAAAAAGTATGCGTGTAAGTTTGTTTTAAGCGTTCCCCAGCTTTTCTCAAACGCATTTTTTGAGGTGAAATTTTCGGGAAATGTGATCGTGCCATGTGAAGTTTCAAAGCTGAGACGATTTTGAAGCGTTCGGTGCTGGGACGACACATGGGACACTTGAAAAAAGTCCGAAAATTCACCGGAAGTTGGTTGAGTTCGAAATAATTCATTTTTAGAAGCTCGTCTTTCGTGTAGGGAACTTTTGTGGAAGTCGAGATTGGTTCTTGCGGGAAGTTTGTATCGTCAGATGACTCGTCAAAAGGTTCTTGCTTGTCGATAGTAAAGCTGTCGTCATTTTCCGCCTCACTTTCAGACGATTTTTGGTCGAAATTGTCAATTGGTTCTGCAAAAATTTCCTCTTTTATCGTTTCAGGAAGTGATAATTTCATTAATTCTGCTTGATTGGCGTTCACATTGTCCCAATATTCGAGAAATTGTTGGATTTTGTTGAAGCAATAGTCACAAATTAACGTTGACAATCCATTTTCCGGTGAAATCTAAAAGAAATTTCGGTCAAAAAAGTGTTTTTTATGAGAAATTTTTCTGAACTTACAATTACTTTTGGAAATATTTCTCGAATTTTGGCGGTAAAAGAGGTTTCTTCTAATAAATTTCTTGCTGTTTCGCATTTGCACAAGCAAAAACGACAAATTTTTGTATTTTCGAGCATTAAAAATTCCATCTTAATTTAACTTTTCTATTTTTCGCTCAGAAAAACATTTTTAATGCGGCATTTTTGACTATTTATTGAGGTAAACAAACAACAAAACTTCCAATCAGCTGTTTCATCCCTTCTTCTTTAGCGGTTTATGAAAATTTTAAAAATAAGACCCATAAAAGTTTGAAATTTTCTCAGTTGTCTTAGGAGATACAGCCTCCGAGTAAATTTTCTTTAAAAAGCAACAAAAATGCCACAAAATGGCGGTTGAATGAATAAAATCAGACTTTCTTGAAAAAATTATTTAAAAGCTTATATGAGCCCTTTAAATTTTTTATTTCTTCAAAAATCAAGAAGATTTTTATGGAAATCATCTTTAGAATGAATATTTATTTAATTTTAGCTTTGAAATCCATCAAAAGTTTGTTAGATCTTGACTTGAAAAATTTCATGACCGAAATTTTTTTTTTTTATTTCTTCAAAAATCAAGGAGATTTTTATGGAAATCATCTTTAGAATGAAAATTTATTCAATTTTAGCTTTGAAATCCATCAAATATTGGCAGGAAACTTAGTTTCCATAAGCAAAGTTTTTTAAATACAATTAAATTCGAAGGAAACAAATTTTTATTTAGTTGATTATTTTTTCACCTGATAATTCAAAAGTAAAATTTTTTGAACTTCAAATGGATTTTCATGTAAAATTAATGAAAATCTTACAAAACTTCAATTTTAAGCTTTTTCCGTGGCGCCTTGTAGCCCTTACTCTTGTGATATTCGTCATGCCGTTGATGCGCTTCCAACTGCGACTTATTCTGGAACTGAATGTTGCACCTTTTGCACTTGTATCCCAAATGAACGAGTCTCGTGTGTTTAATCCGCTCACTTTGCTTCTTAAAAATCTCCGGACAATGCTTGCACTTCAAGTCTCCCGCATGACAATGCTTCAAATGGCGACTCATCAAGTACATGACAATCATTTGCCCACATTTGTAACAACTTTCTTCCCTGCGATTGTGAATTTTGTTAATATGTCTCGCCAATTGTTGCTTTTTCCCGAATTCCTCGCCGCAAAAATCGCATTTGTAAAATTCGGGTTTTTCCTTCATGTGACTCTCCATGTGTTTCGGCAATTTTCTTCCTTCTGTCATATTTACCGTTTTGCCGCAAATCTCGCATGGCGTCAATGCATTTTCTTCGTGAAGTCGCAAATGCGTTTTAAAAACGTTGCTGCTCTCGAAACCGCGTTCACACAAATGACAAGCGAAACTTTTCTTGTATTTGTCTTGAAATTCGTGTTGCTGCATGTGCAAGCCGAGTATCCGTTCGTCGGGAAAGCGAATTCCGCCGGGACATCGAACGCATTCAATTTGAAATGACTCGCATTGTTTTTGGTGCATTTTTAGCGTTTGTAAATCGACGAATTTTGTGTTGCACTTCTGACACGGGAGCAAACTCTCCGGATGGGATTCTTGCATGTGATCGTTCCGCAAAGCTGTCGAGTCAAAATCCAGTTTGCAAATTAGACAGCCGAGTTGCTTGATTTTCGACAAGTGTTTTTGGACCATGTGTTGTCGCACGAGACTTTTTTCGTTGGTGCTGAATCCGCAAATGTCACATTTGAATGGCTGGATGCCGTAATGGAGGTACGAGTGCTCGTAATATTTTTCACAAGCTTCGGTCCATGGAATGAGTTTTCCGCAAATATTACAATAATTTTGTAAATTTTTCAGATATGGATTTGCCTCTTTTTGTCTTTTGTTGACAGTTAAATGCCCGAAATGCTTTTGCGTTATATGCTTTTGTAGCTCTGAAAAGTTCTTGCAAAGCTCCTGACATAAAGAACACTTGAAGCAAGTCTTGAAACTCGGAGGTAAGTTGATTATTTGAAAGTAATTCATGTTCTGGAGTTCGCTTTTGGTGTATGGAAGTGTTGGAGAAATTTTATTTTTTGGATTTTTTACTGTTCGACCCTCATCTGTGGCTTTTTTAGCATTAAAAAATAAATTTTCATCATCACCGACATCAAATTTGAGACATTTTTGCTCAATTTTCTCATCAACACAAACAATGGGCTCTGCAAAAATTTCTTCCTTTGGCAAATCCGGCAACATTTTCATCAGTTCATCCTGATTTGCGTTCACATTCTCGTAAAATCCGAGAAATTGTTGCACTGTGTTATGGCAATACTCGCAAATTATCGTCGATAATCCATTTTCCGGTGAAATCTAAAAAAATAATTATTAAAAACATTATTTTTAATAAGAAATTTTGAAAACTTACCACAATTTTCGGGAAAAGTTCTGTAATTTTGACAGCAAAGTCAGTTTCTTCCAATAAATTTCGAGCATTTTCGCACTTGCAAAGACATAACCGACAGGTAAGAGCATTTCCGTGCCCCAGAAAGTCCATTTTAATTCAATTTTTCATTAATTTTAACAATTTCAGGTAATGCCGCGTCTCTGGATTTGTAAACAAACGACAAGACAGTCGATCAGCTGTTCATGACACAAAAGTAAACAAAACCCAATTGATATCCACAACCCAAATTTATCATTTCTCTGCAATCAAAGTGGTTAGATAAGTGTTATCAGATAATAAAAAACCTAATTTTTTTGAAAATTTCTCGTCAGTAACTCCGTAACGCGTGTCAGATGTCCACAAATTAAAGAAAAAACCAAAGTTTTTGTGAAATGTCATCATCGTCTCCCGCATCTCCGAGTGAAGCTGTTTCTGTCGAGATGCCCTCCGCCCGTCAAACGACTCAACCATCCATGGAAATAGACTTTCATCGTGACAGATTCCCATTTTCGCTGGTTTGGACTCCCATTCCCGTGCTAACGTGGTTTTTTCCATTCATCGGGCACTTGGGTGAGTAAAAAAAAATAATTTTTATCTACGGAATTTCAAGTTTTTAATTTTTTTTTAGGAATTGCCATGAGTAATGGGATAATCCGTGATTTTGCGGGCCCGTATTATGTTTCGTCGGATGACATGGCGTTCGGGAGACCAACTCGTTACTTGCAACTAACGCCGGAGAAGGTTCGGGGCGGCGTCACTGAATGGGATGAAGCTGTAGCGAAGGCTTCCGTGACTTATGGCACTCGGATGCACAATTTATTTTGCGATAATTGTCACAGTCATGTCGGATTGGCACTTGCTTTGATGAAATACAACGACAGTACGCGATATAATATGGTCTATCTCGCGGCTTGGGTGTTTTTCAGAGCGAAATATGTGAATTTTTGGGGATTTGTGAAGACTTGGCTGCCATTTTGCATCGTCGCGACAGTTTGTACCTTCGTCGGATATTATTTGGGGTAAAAAATTTGTGGAAAAATCGATTTTTAACGACAATTTTAAACGAATTTGGCTTTCGCAGGACCAAATAGTGAACGAGTCTCGTATCCTGTAGATGAAAATTTTCTGTGTTTTTTGTCAGTAACACGTAAATTATCATATTTTAACGTAATATCATTAGAAATGTATTTATTTGTGTCTTTTTTAAATAAAATTTAAGATTTTAAGTAATGTAACGTACGTCATGAACCCCTCTTATGAATATCCTTTTATGTCCTTGCTGTCAATGAACAGCTGTTCGTATTGTTTGTCTATTATGGCGTCCTTTAGCAACTAGAAAATTTGCAAAAACAACAAAGTTGTATGAAAAATGTGTAAAAAAGGCGAAAGAAGTGAGCAGAATTGCCGTTTGTGTCTTTGTAGCAATGAAAATGTCAAAAATCTCATAGAAGATACCGATTTTAGTACAAAACTGACAAATATTTTTCCTAAAATTGAGGTAATTTTTATCTAATCTTCTAAAAAAAAATTTTTTTAAATTATTTTTTAAAAATTTTTTATAGATTTCATCAGAAAATGGTCTCTCAACATTCGTTTGTGACTTTTGCTACGACACAATTGCCCAATTTTACGGATATTTCAAGGCTGTGAATGCAAATCAAGATGAACTCATGAAAATTCAAGTCGATGTTCACAAGGAAATAATTTTTCCCGAAGCTATGGAGTCAACTGAGTCATCTGAAGTCGAAGAAGAACAAGATTCGTTAGAAATTGAAGGCGATACTGATGTCACGGAAGAAATTCAAGATGCCCAAATGGGTGAAAAATTAAACGAAAGTCTCACTGAAGAAGAAAATCCCAAAACTGTCTTAACGTACTTTGATCTAGTCAATTTGCCACTTAATTTTACAACTTCTTACTTGTGTCCTTGCCCGGTTTGCTCGGAAAAATTCGATACAGTAGCTTTAGTACAAAAACACGTCTTTCTCGAACACATGCATGACACTCCGGCATCGGAAAAACTCGAAAGGACCAAAGCTGTTTCGAAAAACTTGGAGAGCGAATGCGATATTTGTCATGAAAGGAAGCTTTTTAAACATCGTTCGAGCTTTTCTGATCATAAATTTGTTCATTATGACATTAAACCGTACCGTTGTCACAAATGCGGTGAGAAATTTCATACAAAAGAGTCCTTAAAAGTTCATATTCGGAAGCATATCGAAGAATCGCGACGTCTGGGATGCTTCTACTGCTCGAAAAACTTCGTTGCTGTCGTTTACAGAAACAATCATGTGAGAAATTGCCATCAAAGCAAGATGATCAAGTGTCATTTTTGTGGAGAATTACTTATTAACAAGAAAATCGCCATGAGTCACTTGAAACATCACTCAATCCAAGCGAAATATCCTTTCAAATGCGATCTTTGCGTTGGAGGAATCAAATTTCCCACTGCTCAAGTCTACGATTTGCACCGAATTCGTCATAAAATGGAAGAAAAGTCCCGAAAAAGACATGCTTGTAATTTGTGTGAACGTCGTTTTAGCACAGAAATCGGACTTTTAACACATTTGGAGAACCACACAGCAGGAAGAATTTCCGCATGTCGCATTTGTGGCAAAAGCGAAACTCTTTTCGAGGGACGAAAACTTTCGCAACACGCGAAAAAGCATCTTGTTGAGGAAAAAGTTGATATAAAATGCGAAAAATGTGATTTGGAGTTTCCAACAAAAGTAGCTCTGTCAAATCATGTGAGGGCAGTTCACGAGAGGAAAGAGAAAAAATGTCCAAATTGTGGGAAAATTTGTGCGGATTTTACGTTGAAACGACATTTGAGACATTGTTCCTCGGGAGAGTTGCCGTGTAAACGATGCGATATGGTATTTACGAAAGAAGCAGATCGCAGGAGACACAATCAGGAAGTGCATGTAGGGATTAGATGTCTGCGATGTAATGTTCAGTTTGAGAAAAAAATTGAATTGATGTTGCACCAAAAGTACGACAAAGAGCACCTGAAAACAAAGAAACCAAAGATTAATAAAAAGACCAAAGAAAATGATATTTAAAAGGAGGTTTTTGATGTTTACCTTGATTTTTTGGGCTTCGTAAATTTATTAAATTTTTATGCTTGGTTTGAATTAATTGGAAAAATTAAGAAGTTCACTTTTAAAAAACAAGTTTCTACTTTTTGTCAGTTTTGAGTTGCAAAATGATTAAAAATGATAAATTAGAGCCCTTTGACAAATTTTGAACCATTTGGAGAAGATTTGACAAAATTGGCTTTGACACAGTTTTTGACACAGTTTTTTTTTTGCTCTTGATTTAGTTTTCAAAACAAAACTATGTCAAAGAAAAAAATTTTTTTCAGTTTCAATTTTTTGGCAGTTTTGAGTTAGAAAATGATTAAAAATGATAAATTAGAGCCCTCTGACAAATTCTTATCCATTTGGAGCAAGATTTGACAAAATTGGCTTTGACACAGTTTTTGACACAGTTTTTTTGCTCTTGATTTAGTTTTCAAAACAAAACTATGTCAAAGGGAAAAATATTTTTCAGTTTCAATTTTTTTGCAGTTTTGAGTTAGAAAATGATTAAAAATGATAAATTTAAGCCCTCTGACAAATTTTTATCCATTTGGAGCAAGATTTGACAAAATTGGCTTTGACACAGTTTTTGACACAGTTTTTTTGCTCTTGATTTAGTTTTCAAAACAAAACTATGTCAAAGAAAATTTTTTTTTTAGTTTCAATTTTTTTGCAGTTTTGAGTTATAAAATGATTAAAAATGATAAATTAGAGCCCTCTGACAAATTTTGAACCATTTGGAGAAGATTTGACAAAATTGGCTTTGACACAGTTTTTGACACAGTTTTTTTTTTTTTGCTCTTGATTTAGTTTTCAAAACAAAACTATGTCAAAGAAAATTTTTTTTTTAGTTTCAATTTTTTTGCAGTTTTGAGTTATAAAATGATTAAAAATGATAAATTAGAGCCCTCTGACAAATTTTGAACCATTTGGAGAAGATTTGACAAAATTGGCTTTGACACAGTTTTTGACACAGTTTTTTTGCTCTTGATTTAGTTTTCAAAACAAAACTATGTCAAAGAAAATTTTTTTTTTAGTTTCAATTTTTTTGCAGTTTTGAGTTATAAAATGATTAAAAATGATAAATTAGAGCCCTCTGACAAATTTTTAACCATTTGGAGAAGATTTGACAAAATTGGCTTTGACACAGTTTTTGACACAGTTTTTTTGCTCTTGATTTAGTTTTCAAAACAAAACTATGTCAAAGAAAAAATTTTTTTTTTAGTTTCAATTTTTTTGCAGTTTTGAGTTATAAAATGATTAAAAATGATAAATTAGAGCCCTCTGACAAATTTTGAACCATTTGGAGAAGATTTGACAAAATTGGCTTTGACACAGTTTTTGACACAGTTTTTTTGCTCTTGATTTAGTTTTCAAAACAAAACTATGTCAAAGAAAATTTTTTTTTTAGTTTCAATTTTTTTGCAGTTTTGAGTTATAAAATCAACCATTTGGAGAAGATTTGACAAAATTGGCTTTGACACAGTTTTTGACACAGTTTTTTTGCTCTTGATTTAGTTTTCAAAACAAAACTATGTCAAAGAAAATTTTTTTTTTAGTTTCAATTTTTTTGCAGTTTTGAGTTATAAAATGATTAAAAATGATAAATTAGAGCCCTCTGACAAATTTTGAACCATTTGGAGAAGATTTGACAAAATTGGCTTTGACACAGTTTTTGACACAGTTTTTTTGCTCTTGATTTAGTTTTCAAAACAAAACTATGTCAAAGAAAAATTTTTTTTTTAGTTTCAATTTTTTTGCAGTTTTGAGTTATAAAATGATTAAAAATGATAAATTAGAGCCCTCTGACAAATTTTGAACCATTTGGAGAAGATTTGACAAAATTGGCTTTGACACAGTTTTTGACACAGTTTTTTTTGCTCTTGATTTAGTTTTCAAAACAAAACTATGTCAAAGAAAATTTTTTTTTTAGTTTCAATTTTTTTGCAGTTTTGAGTTATAAAATGATTAAAAATGATAAATTAGAGCCCTCTGACAAATTTTGAACCATTTGGAGAAGATTTGACAAAATTGGCTTTGACACAGTTTTTGACACAGTTTTTTTTGCTCTTGATTTAGTTTTTAAAACAAAACTATGTCAAAGAAAAAATTTTTTTTTTAGTTTCAATTTTTTTGCAGTTTTGAGTTATAAAATGATTAAAAATGATAAATTAGAGCCCTCTGACAAATTTTGAACCATTTGGAGAAGATTTGACAAAATTGGCTTTGACACAGTTTTTGACACAGTTTTTTTGCTCTTGATTTAGTTTTCAAAACAAAACTATGTCAAAGAAAAATTTTTTTTTTAGTTTCAATTTTTTTGCAGTTTTGAGTTATAAAATGATTAAAAATGATAAATTAGAGCCCTCTGACAAATTTTGAACCATTTGGAGAAGATTTGACAAAATTGGCTTTGACACAGTTTTTGACACAGTTTTTTTGCTCTTGATTTAGTTTTCAAAACAAAACTATGTCAAAAAAAAAATTTTTTTTTTCAGTTTCAATTTTTTTGCAGTTTTGAGTTATAAAATGATTAAAAATGATAAATTAGAGCCCTCTGACAAATTTTGAACCATTTGGAGAAGATTTGACAAAATTGGCTTTGACACAGTTTTTGACACAGTTTTTTTGCTCTTGATTTAGTTTTCAAAACAAAACTATGTCAAAGAAAAATTTTTTTTCAGTTTCAATTTTTTTGCAGTTTTGAGTTATAAAATGATTAAAAATGATAAATTAGAGCCCTCTGACAAATTTTGAACCATTTGGAGAAGATTTGACAAAATTGGCTTTGACACAGTTTTTGACACAGTTTTTTTGCTCTTGATTTAGTTTTCAAAACAAAACTATGTCAAAGAAAATTTTTTTTTTTAGTTTCAATTTTTTTGCAGTTTTGAGTTATAAAATGATTAAAAATGATAAATTAGAGCCCTCTGACAAATTTTGAACCATTTGGAGAAGATTTGACAAAATTGGCTTTGACACAGTTTTTGACACAGTTTTTTTGCTCTTGATTTAGTTTTCAAAACAAAACTATGTCAAAGAAAATTTTTTTTTTCAGTTTCAATTTTTTTGCAGTTTTGAGTTATAAAATGATTAAAAATGATAAATTAGAGCCCTCTGACAAATTTTGAACCATTTGGAGAAGATTTGACAAAATTGGCTTTGACACAGTTTTTGACACAGTTTTTTTGCTCTTAATTTAGTTTTCAAAACAAAACTATGTCAAAGAAAAAAATTTTTTTAAGTTTAAATTTTTTTGCAGTTTTGAGTTATAAAATGATTAAAAATGATAAATAAGAGCCCTCTGACAAATTTTGAACCATTTGGAGAAGATTTGACAAAATTGGCTTTGACACAGTTTTTGAAACAGTTTTTTTTGCTCTTGATTTAGTTTTTAAAACAAAACTATGTCAAAGAAAAAATTTTTTTTCAGTTTCAATTTTTTTGCAGTTTTGAGTTATAAAATGATTAAAAATGATAAAGTAGAGCTCTCTGACAAATATTTGAGCCCTCTGACAAATTTTGAACCATTTGGAGAAGATTTGACAAAATTGGCTTTGACACAGTTTTTGACACAGTTTTTTTGCTCTTGATTTAGTTTTCAAAACAAAACTATGTCAAAGAAAAAATTTTTTTTCAGTTTCAATTTTTTTGCAGTTTTGAGTTATAAAATGATTAAAAATGATAAATTAGAGCCCTCTGACAAATTTTGAACCATTTGGAGAAGATTTGACAAAATTGGCTTTGACACAGTTTTTTTTGCTCTTGATTTAGTTTTCAAAACAAAACTATGTCAAAGAAAAAAATTTTTTCAGTTTCAATTTTTTTGCAGTTTTGAGTTATAAAATGATTAAAAATGATAAATTAGAGCCCTCTGACAAATTTTGAACCATTTGGAGAAGATTTGACAAAATTGGCTTTGACACAGTTTTTGACACAGTTTTTTTTGCTCTTGATTTAGTTTTTAAAACAAAACTTTGTCAAAGAAAAAATTTTTTTTCAGTTTCAATTTTTTTGCAGTTTTGAGTTATAAAATGATTAAAAATGATAAATTAGAGCCATCTGACAAATTTTAATCCATTTGGAGCAAGATTTGACAAAATTGGCTTTGACACAGTTTTTGATTTAGTTTTGCTCTTGATTTAGTTTTCAAAACAAAACTATGTCAAAGGAAATTTTTTTTTTCAATTTCATTTTTTTTTATCTTATTTTGAAGAACTAAATTTTGATAGAATTAAATTAAATTAAATTATTTACAATACATCGTGAAAAATTCTGAATTTGTATTAAAAGCCGCCAATTTCTGACAATTTTTTGATAAAATTTTGACGTTTACCAAATTTCCCGTTAAAACGGTAAAAAATGAGCGGTTTGAGTTACTCTCCAATCAGCTGACTGAGTAACTGTTTGTTGATAAGCCACAAAATTTTATATTTTAATGAATTAAAAAGAAAATCTCTTATTAAAAATGACTCACGACACAAAAAATTGTCGTTTATGTCTCTGTAAATGCGAAAATCCCCGAGATTTGCTGGTAGAAACGACTTTTGCCTCAAAAGTCATGGAAATTCTCCCCAAAGTTCAAGTAAGTTTTGCATTTTTTTATGTAAACAATTAATTTTTCACAATTTTTTATAGATTTCTCCGGAAAATGGCTTCTCAAACATGATTTGTGACTTTTGCTACAACACAGTTGAACAGTTTTACGGATTTTATGAGCTCGTAAATACAAACCAAGAAGCTTTGATGAGCGTTGAAATCCACGAAATGAAGGAAGAGATTTTTGCTGTTCCAATTGAGGCTCCTGTAGATGTAAAAATCCACGAAGATCTCGATGAACGAGGATGGTTTGATAAAGTTGAAGCTCCTTTGATTGAACCGCCGTTGGAAGAAATTCGTAAAATTGCTGAAAAATCAAAGAAAAAAGTTGCAAAAGATAAAAAACCTAAAGTTGTCGTCGAAGCGCTTGAAAATTTGGATTATTTCGAGTTAATTAAACTTCCGCCGTCTTATACTTGCAGCTTTGTATGTCCTTTGTGTCCCAAGAGATCAACTGAGAGATTCGGTACAAAGCAAGAACTTCAATCGCACATCATGGAAAAGCACAAGAATCGTTCAAGCGAAGCAAAATTAGAGGATTTGCACGTTCAATGCGACATTTGCAACAAGCCCGTGAAAAAATTCCATCAAAATCCGGATCACAAATATTTCCATTACGGCATAAAACCTTACAAATGTGATCTTTGTGACTTTGAATCTCACACAAGAAGCACTTTGAGGGGTCATATGCGACAATTACATTCCACATTAGCCAAACATATCGTTTGTTTTTATTGCCGGATCGAGTTTGGATCAACTTTCGCCCGTAATGAGCATGTTTTGAAGGCCCATCCCGACCAATTGATGACTTGTGACTTTTGCGGCGAGAAATTACTCGGTCGATATTGGGCGAAATTGCATTTTACCAAACATATCGATGAAAAATTGACCATCGAGTGTGAAAGATGTCCCGGCGGTGTGAGATTTCACAGCGAAAAGGTCCTGCAACTGCATCGAAAGCAGCATTTACGCGAAGATAAGACACGAAAACGGTTCGCTTGTAATTTGTGTGAACGAAAATTCAACAGTGAAGCCGCCTTTGAGCGTCATTTGCGGTATCATGCCAAGGGACACATGGTTGCGTGTCATATTTGCGGTAAAACGGTGCAAACCAACTCTTATTTGCAGATGAAATCTCACGCGAGGACACATAAAAAAGTTGAAGTTCAGGAATTCAAGTGCGAAAAATGCGATGAGGTGTTCCAAAGTCGCTACAAACTCACAAGACACGGAAATGTCGTTCATAATCTCAATCAGGTCACTTGTCATTTGTGTGGAAAGGTATTTGCGGAGCAAGATTTGAAACGACATTTGGTTTATTGCAATGCGGGCGAGCTGAAATGTCGTCATTGCCCGATGACATTCACGAAAGAGTCCGCGAGACAATTGCACAACAATAAATTCCATACGGGATTCAAATGTCGACGGTGCAACATCGTTTTTGAGAATCGAACGCAAATGGATGCGCATCAGAGGTACGACGAGTATCACGTAAGCACTAAAAGTAAGAAAAATATCGTCAAAAAAGAAAAACGGAAATAAAATATTAACATTTAAAAATAAAATTATACCTTTTGTTTAGTTTTTATGGCAATTTTACTTGAATTTGAAGGTAAAAGAGCATTAAAAATACAAAAAAAAAAATTATATTAAAAATATTTAAATTTTTATAGAAAATTGCATGAAAAAATAAAAAAAAAATATTTTCAGAGCTAAAAGAATTTTAAAAATTGTGAAAAATAAAAAAAAAATTTCATCGAAAATTGCCTAAAAAAAATTTAATTTTTTATAAAAAAAAACTTCGAAGTTAAAAATAAAAAAAAAATTAAAAATTTTAAAAAATACAATTTTCATAATAGAAAAAAATAAAAAAAAATATTGATGATTTTTTTTTTTAAATTATTTTTGAAGTTAAATACTGAAAAAAAAATATCAAAGTTCATTTTTGTAGTAATTTTCCTTGCATTTCTTGCATTTGCAGCTTAAAAAGCACCAAGAGATCAAAAAAAAATATATAAAAAAATTAAAAAAAAAAATAATAAAAATGTATAAAATAATTTTCATAGAAATGCAATTTTTATAGTAAAAAAATAATTTTTATAAAAAAATAATAATTTTTAATTAATTAATTAATTTTTTAAAAAATAGTTTTTTATAAAAAAATTATATTTGAATTTTTTTTTATAAAAAAATTATTTTTGAAGTTAAAAATTGTAAAAAAAGAAATTTTAGTTGAGTTTCAAGTTCAAAAAAAATATTAGAAAAAGTTAAATTTTCATAGAAAAATTCATAAAAAAAAATTTATAAAAAATATTGATTTTTTTTATAAAAATTGCACCCCTTTTCATAAAAAAAACTCGAAGACTTCCATCTCCGCCCCTGCCTGAATGAGTTACTACTTAGTTTTTGTTTACCTCAAAAAATGATAAAAACCGCTTGTTTCTGTTAAAATTTTGTTAAAAATTAATTTAAAATGGAACTTTTTGGTCGAAAAAATAACTTAACTTGTCGATTTTGTCTTTGTAAATGTGAAAACGCCCGAAATTTATTAGAAGAAATTGAATTTTTAACAAAAATCAAACAAATTTTCCCAAAAATTGAGGTAAGTAATTTCATTTCCTATAAAAAATTTTTTTTTTTCAATATTTTTTTTTTTAGATTTCATCAAAAAATGGATACTCAACATTTATTTGTGACTTTTGCCATGACACAATACAAAAATTTCTCGAATTTTACGAAAATGTCAACAAAAATCAAGAAGAATTAAAGAAAGTTGTTACAGAAATCCCAAAAGAAATGATTTTTGCTGACCCGATTGTACTTTTAAGGGACATTATGAAGGAAAAAATGATCCAAATTGATGAAGAAAGTGATCATGATTTCGATTTTGATCAAGAAATTCACGAAAACTCACCTGATGAAGATGAAAAATTGCCGGAAACACAAAAACCTGAAGTTTCTTATACAAAAGAACAACTTGAAACGATGGATTTTCATCAATTGAACAAACTTCCCGCGAATTTCGGGATTATTTTTTGTTGTCCTTTGTGCTCCGAACGTTTCAAATATGACAAAGCACTTAAAACTCACATTTTACAAAAACATTTCAAGCGTTTCAGTCCCGAAAAACGAAAATCCGAAGCAAAATCTTATTTGGAGAACATCTTTCCTCAATGCGATCTTTGCGAAAAATCTCTTTCGTGGTACCTAAAAGCTCAAAATATCCTGGATCACAAATTTCATCATTACGGCATCAAACCCTACAAATGCGAATTATGCGGATTTGCAACGACGTACAAGAAAAAAATCCGAAATCACATGACGAAAGTTCACATTCCGAAATCCCAGCGTTCTGGATGCTTTTATTGCGCCGCGGATTTCGCCTCAGGAGCTTTAAGGAACAATCATGTGAGAAAATTTCATGCGGAAAAGTTACTTACGTGCGAAAAATGCGGCGTAAAGTTGTTGGATCAATCAACGATGGCGAAACACATGCAATTTGAGCATCCAGCGAACTTTCAAGGACTTGTTTGCGAGAAATGCCCGGGCGGAGTGCGCTTCCCAAACGAACATGTGCTCGAATTACATCGAAAGCTGCATGAAATACCAACGACTTGTCGTTTCAAGTGTCATTTATGCGAGCGACGATACCAAAAGGAGGTCAGTTTGAAGCATCATTTGCGACTTCACGCCGAAAATCGCCTAATTGCATGCGAAATTTGCGGAAAAACGATCGCTTTGGAGCCAAAAGGACCGCCGCAGCACATGAGAATCCACAAAACGCCGAAACCCGAAAGCTTTGAGTGCAACGAATGCTCTGAAAAATTCACAACAAAGAATTTTCTGATAGCTCACTTGAAAAAAATGCACTTTCGTCGCGACGAGCCATGTCATAAATGCGGAAAAATGATCCCGAATTACTACATAACACGACATTTGGTGACTTGCAACTCCGGGGAGCTAAAATGCGTTTATTGCCCCATGATTTTCAAGAAAATGAGCGAACGTAGCAAACATACGAAACAATTTCACATCGGTTTCAAGTGCAAAAGATGCAATATTCAGTTCGAAACGAACTCGCAACTGGAATTTCATCAAAGATACAGCGAAAATCACAAAAATATGAGGCTGCCAAAGTATGTGCTCGAGAAAAAAACGAGAAAAAATAAAAATTTGAATTAAAAAACTCACCGTTTCTCATTTCGCTCACAGATGTTTGAGTGCCATGTCACTTGTTTACATCGAAAAAAGTATCAAAAAGCAGTTTTTGGATGAAAAATCACGAAAAATTGAATTAAAATGGACTTTCATGGCGAAATGAATCTCCAAAATTGCCGTCTTTGTCTTTGCAAGTGCGAAACGGCACGAAATTTATTGGAAGATACGGATTTTGCTGACAAAATTATGGAAATTTTCCCAAAAGTTGTGGTTGGTTTGCCGAAATTTCTTGTTAAAAATAATTTTTTAATGAATTTTTTTTTTAGATTTCACCGAAAAATGGACTTTCAACACTAATTTGCGACTACTGCCATAAAACAGTGCAAAATTTTATCGGTTTTTACGAGAATGTGAACGCAAATCAGGATGAACTGATGAAAATGTTGCCCGAAATCCCCAATGAAGAGGTATTTGCGGAGCCAATTGTTAGTTTTGAGTACAAAATGCAGCCGTCTGACTTGAAAATGGATGAAAATGAAGCAGAATTGGCAGTTAATGAGCCAGAAGAGACGGAAAATGTACTTTTAGAGCCTGATTTGAAGCCAAAATTGCAAAATGTGACGAAAACTGACTACACAAAAGACGAACTTGAGTCTCTTAAACTTCTTTGAACTCGTCAAATTGCCACTTAGTTTCGGAAAATTCATTCGTTGCCAGCTCTGTCCCAACTCAGAACGATATAAAAACATCACGCATCTCAAGCCGCATATCATAAAATCCCATTTGGGGCATTTACGGTTCACGGAAAAGCCGAGAGAGGTAAAGCGGTATACGGAAAACTTGGATTCGTACTGTGATGTGTGTGAAAAAGTGTTGCCGGCACCCAAAACGATCGCTTATCAAGACCATAAATTCCTGCATTATGATATTAAGCCGTACAAATGCGAAATTTGTGGTTATGAGACGTCGTCGAAGAATTTAATTCGCATTCATATCATCAAAAAACACTTGGAACCCGTGAAAAAATGGAAGTGCAATACCTGTTCGATGGATTTCGAGTCAAAAGAATCGAAAAATAATCACATAATTGAAAGACATTCCGAAAATTTAATTCCGTGTGAGAAATGTGGCGTAAAATTACTCGACAAAAAAGCGCTAAGGACCCATTTGGAAGTCGAACACACCGAAAATTCGCAAAAACTCGAGTGTTCGCGTTGTGTAGGCGGCATAAAATTCCCCAACGAACGCGTTTTAGCGCTGCATCAGCAACAACACGTCCGCGAAGACAAAGTCAAGAAAACTATTTACTGCAATTTGTGTGAACGAGGCTTCAATTACGAAAATTCCTACAAATCTCATCTAAAATTGCACGCGGAAAATCGTTTAAAAGCTTGTGACATTTGCGGAAAGACAATTTTCTTCGAATACGGAAGAAGAATCTCGAAACACATGATGAACCACACGAAAAAACAGCCGGAAATCTTCAAATGTGACAAATGCGGCGAGGAATTCACGAGAAAAGGCGCGTTATCGAAGCATTTGAGGAAAATTCATGATCGCAGGGAGAAAAGTTGCTACAAATGCGGCAAATTGATCGAGCAGTATTTGATGAAGAGACATTTGAATTTTTGTAATTACGGGGATTTGAAGTGTTTTCATTGTCCGATGGTGTTTAGCAAGCCGAGTGAACGGGATAAACACACGAAACAGACGCATATTGGGTATAATTGTCGAAGATGCAATATAAAGTTTGAAAATTCGTCGCAACTGGAGTTTCATAGGAGATACAACGAAAATCACAAGAATTATAAGAATTTGTTGAACAAACGACGGAGTGATCAATAAAAAAGTGCAAATTTCATATCGAATTTTTTTTATTGAGTGACTTTTTATTCAAAAAAAATTTGCCGGTATTTTTTTTATACAAAAGGCATTCCAAAAATTTATTTAAATTTTTTTGTTTCTTGCCCATAATTCAAAAGTCGATAATTTAATGAAGCAAAATTAAAAAAAAAATTGAAAATTTTATTAAAAATTATTATTTTTTAAATTTAAAATTTAATTTAATTTAATTTAAAAATTGAAACAAAAAATTTTTTAAATTAAAAAAATTAAAAAATTTTTAAAAAAAATTAAAAAAAATTTAAAAAATTTAAAAATTAAAAAAATTAAAAATTTATTTTGGATAATTTTTGCAAATAAACTAATCATTCGTATTATTTTAAAAATTTTTTTACGAAAAAAATAATTTTGAAATTTAGTATGAAAAGTATTTTTTCAATTTATGGAAAAGTATGAAAAAATTTTTTGAAAGCAAATTTTCTTAATATTTATTATTTTTTTTTTTAATTAAAAACTTAAATTTTTTAAAATTTTTCAATCAAAAAATGTTTAAAAATTTCTTCATTTTATATTAAATTTTTATTTTTCTCCTAATTTTTTTTCAAAAAATCGTAAAGGGGATATTAAAAAATTAAAATATTAAACTAATTCGCCTCATTTAAAAAAAGTGCAAATTTCATATCCATTTTTTTCTCTGAGTGACCTTTTGTTAAAAAAAAAAATTCACCGGCAAATTTTTTTTTTTTTACAAAAAATTAAGAAAAAATATTAAAAATATAATAGTTGTTTTAAAAAATTGAAGAAAAGAACAAAAATTAGTAGAAATTTAAAAAAAAAAAATAAGAAAAACTGTCAAAAAATTTAAAATTCTTATCTATCAAATTTTGTGTACAAGTGCAAAATTAACACTCAAATGACACACTCAAATCAACTTCAATACTTGTTCATCACTCACATGAGTCAGTTGTTTATTTACAATCGTCCAAGGGAGTGTTCCTTTGTTTAAAATTGTTATCCTTCAAAAAAAACTTATCACCAAAGAAAATGGATTTAGACGACAAAATTTGTCGTTTTTGTCTATCCAAAACTGAAAATCCAAAGAATTTGCTGCTGGAAACCGCTTTCACGAACAAAGCCTTGCAAATATTCACAAAGATTGAGGTAAAGGTCAAAGGTACACAAAACAAAACAGACTTTTAATCGCAATAATTTGTTTACAGATTTCGCTAGAAAATTGTTTATCAACTTACGTCTGTAGGAATTGTCACGATTTAATACTAAACTTCTACGAATATTACGAAGCCGTGAATGCCAATCAAGAAATATTGAAAAATTTGAGTCAACAAGAAGCGCCAAGTGCCGGAATATTCGATGATTCATTGCTTGAGACATTTTTCGAGGGAATTATCGACTTGCCAGAAGAAAATGTCGACTCGACGTGGATTTTTAATGACATTCCTGAGAAAAAGACTGAAGAAAACCAACTTGCAAGACTGAATTTTTACGAATTAAATGAGTTACCGTTAAATTATACCATGAGCTATCGTTGCCAAATTTGTCCCGCGAAGGAAAATTCAAAATTTTCATCGAAATCGAAGTTAAAATCGCATTTTGTGTCGGTTCATAGCATGGAAAAAACCAAAGCTGAGTCTGATGTCGACCATTTACATCCGCAATGCGACATTTGCGATAAGCTAATTAAAGTTCGTCATGACCACAAGTTCATTCACTACAACATTCGACCGTACAAGTGCGATTTGTGCGGTTTTGCGACTCATACGAAGGAAATTTTGAAGCGACATTTGCAGAAACATGTCTCTTCCAGCAGTTCTGAGCGATGTTTTCATTGCAAAATGGATTTTTCATCAATTTCCGACCGTAACGAGCATATTAAAACTGTTCATCCAAGTGCCTTAAGTATTTGTGATCAATGCGGCGAGATCTTGTACGACAAAAAATCCGCAGAAACTCATAAACGTCATCATCAAAACACTTCTAAGCAGTTTTTGTGCAAGCGTTGCCCCGATGGCGTTCGATTTCCCTCCGAAAAAGTCCTTTTGCTTCACCAAAAGCAACATTCGGCGCAAGACAAGTCCCGAAAACGCCTCTCCTGTCACCTGTGTGAACGAAAATTCAACGATAACGCCGTTTTTGACACCCATTTACGTTACCACGCCGCCGGAAGGATCGTGCCATGCGAAATTTGCGGCAAATCTATCGCGGATCACGAGAACGGATCAACATCGCGACACATGAAAACCCACACAGACAAGGTACAGTCCGTGAAATGCGAATTTTGCGACGAAAAATTCCCAAATCGGCAGTTTTTGTTTCATCATCGACGGAAAGTGCATGATCCGAGGGAGCAGAAATGCTTTCATTGTGGGAAAATCGTCCCCCAGCACTTTATGAAACAACATTTATTTTATTGTAAAGGAGAGGAGCCCATAAAATGCCTTCATTGCCCGATGACTTTTGAAAAAGAGTCGGAACGGGGACTTCATACGTCGAAATTTCATCTCGGATTTAATTGTCGGCGATGTAATATGCAGTTTGAAGGGAAATCTGAGCTCAAAGAAACATCAGTTGAAGGACCCGTTTCACTTGGCAACCATGAAAAAACGGAAGAAATATAAAGTTTAAGTTAATTTTTATTCGGAAAAGTGTTTTGAACGAACCTTAAGTACGATTGAGGTAGAAACGAATGTCGGTTTGGTCCGTGAAAGGCTTCAAATCTCACTTCTTCCATGCTTTTTGGGTCATATTCGAACAGAAAAACGTCATTTTCGGAGTCAACATCTTTCATCACGTCTTTAACAAGTCCTAAAAAGTCGCTTAAGAACTGCATACAAATCGATGGAGTCCAATATTCTCTAAATTGTTTGGCATAAGATGGCATTTCCGACACTTTTTGTTCTTCTACTCGATAAACAATGCCTTTGTCATCTCTCAATCCGACCAAAACTCGTTCAATTCCAACTAAAAAGCTCTGACACCACCATTTAATTTGTTTAAATTTCACAAAATTCTGTTTCTGGTAGTATTTTTGCTCTTCTCGTTTGACTTTTAGCTCAACTTGCTTCACATTTTGCAAATCTTTTAAATTTTTAACTTCATTTTTCGTGTCAACGCCATCCATTTCGGCGCCATAAAGCATTTTATGTCCATTTAAGGTCGCTTGATACATCAAACAAAATTCTTCCGCTTCTTTTACGGGAAGTTCAGGTCGAGGACGAGCATTTGGAGCCTCTGCCATTAGATATTGCTCGAATTTAAAGCCGTAAGAGCAGAAAAGTCTGTCTTTATCTGTCTTTTGGGCCTCATTTTGACGCTTTTCTTCAGTCTCAAGAGCACACAAGTAAATATTTCCCTTGTAACGTTGCGCTGAAATGATCCAATGTTCTCGATTGTCGAACGGAGTGCACATTAAAAGTCGCAAAAGTCCTCGGAAACACACAAATTCTGATGAAATGAATTTTTCTCCCTTTTCGTCTTTGAGATTTTCGTAATTTTTTGTTATAAACTCCAACAAATGGTCGATTTTTTCGTTTTTAGCACTTTCTGGCTTTGGAACGTAATTTTTGTATTCACGATTCAAGTCGAAATTTACTGTTTCTTGGTTTGAAAAGACATCCCGGCAAAGGTATTTTAAGTTTTCCAAGGTTTCGTGATAAGTTCGGTTCTCATCTAAACTAAAATAGCCGACAATTTGTGGTTTTGTGAATTTAGGAAATGGTGTTGATGGATTGTAGTTACGGAAATCAGGATATAATTGAGAAGTCATCTCGAGAAATTTTTCATGTCGCTTATTTGGATTATTTACAAACAAATTTTTAGGCCGGTATAACAATTGAAGTTCGTTTAGATTTCATTTAAAAAAAATAAATTAATTTATTTTATTGAAAAATTTATTGAAATATTAAATTATTATTAAAAAATAAAAAAACAAAAATGAAAATTATAATTATTATTTTAATAAATTAATTTTTAATTAAAAATAAATTAAAAAAATTTTTTTTTTTAAAAATTAAAATATTAATTAAAATAAAATTTATGAAATTAATATTTAAAAAATTTATTTAAAATTTTAAATATTGAATCATTTTTAAATTAAATTAAATTTATTTAATTAAAAATTTAATCAAAAAAATATTAAATTTATAAAATTTAAATAAAAAAATTAAATATTATTTTTTTATTTTTAAATTAAAATTTAATTTTTAATAAATTAATTTAATTTAATAATTAATTTTTTTTATTTATAATAAATTTTAATTAATATAAATATTTTATTCAAAATATTATAAAATTAGAGAAAAATAATTATTATTTTTTTTATTTTAAAATTATTTAAAAAAAAAATAAATTAATAAATAAAATTAAAAAAAAATTAAATTTAAAAAAATAATTTAAAAATTTTAAATAAAAAAATTGACTAAAATTATGAATATAAATCCCTTAAATTTCTTAAAAATAAAAAAAAAATTCAAACATTTCATAAAATTGTAACAACCTTAAAAATTTCATATCCCAATGCATTTTTACTGTGGTCTTGTCAAACATTTTGCATTCCAATACAGACAAAAATAATTTTTAAGTCCGTCTGAATTAATTTTTTAATAATAAAAAAAATCATCAATTTTAATTAAAATTCTACAATTCTCAACTAAATTCATAAAAATCAAAATAAATTTTAAAAATTTCCAAATATCAAAACATTCCATCAACCAAAAAGCGCTCTAATTATCTCACACACTTGCCAAGTCAATCAGTTTTTTTCAATTTTGTAATCAATTTTCCTCCTACAAAACATTCAAAAAGCAAAATTGCGAGAAATCGTGCATTTTTATACAAAAAACTCTTCAAATCTCATAGACTTTGCAACAAACAATCGATATTTGTAAATAATTTGTTAAAAAAAGTTCCATAAAATCACAAAAAACTCAAAGTTCAAATCTACTAAAAATCCTATCAAATTTCTAATAATAAAAAATCAGGGTAAAAATCAACAAAAATTGCTTTAAAATCAGCTTCGGAAGCTTTTAGGATCGAATGGAGTGCAATTAAAAGAATTTTTGGATAAACTAAGAGGTAATTTTTAAAGAAATTATTAAAAAAGGAAGGAAACGTAAATAAATAGGGGCAAAAAATTTTATGTTGTGTACCTTTGTAAGTACAGACAACTCAGGAATTTAAAGCCTTTAACATATGTGAACGATGTACATGAATCATCAAAGTATTCTCCGTTTCCTGAGTGCACACAGACTCGATGAATAATTAAAAAACATAAAAAGAAGAGCAGATTAGTGTGAATTGCTTTTCAGTGTGACGACGATGAATTAAAAAGATGAATTAAAAGTAGAAGAGTTGTGTCATGTTCCGTAGACGTCGTTGAAACTGAAAAAAAAATCATATAATAAACACGTAAGAGAGCACTTCCTCTATGAATTATTCAATTGCGTGTTACATTTGTTCGAAAAGCAAAATTCGTCGCTATCAAATTTGGTTAATTTGATGCGTAGAGCAGTTCGGTGCCGCGCCTTTTGTCCGTACATCACATTTTATTTACGTTCTTGACACACATTTGTGCCGGAGGGGGTGATGTGTTATCGCATTTCATACAACAATGTAATTTTTTTTGCAGATTTCCTTTTTCGCATGAGTCACATGAGTCATTAATCGAGTAGGCGGAAGGATACATTGTCGTAAAAATGCCACGAACAGACACTTTAGACAAGGGCTTGACGGGTTTGTCGAAAAATCGGAGTCCTTATCCGAATCACATGGTATTGAATGATGGAGTCACGTTCGATGTGCGAGTAAGTATGCGATGAATTACATCCTGTTTACAAGTTTTAATCGATTTTTCTTCCGTTTCGAGCAGTATATTGGATGTGTGACGGTCAAAAAGTCCATGAAACAGTTGGATTTCACGACGAGATCTAATGTAGCGAAGTAAGTTATTGATTTTTTTTTAATCTTATCGCGAAATTAAGCCGCTTATGCCTTGAAAAATTGTTAATTATCGATTTTTATAAAATATTTGTTTTTTAAAAAAAATATTTTTCGAAGAAAATTTCTTTTAAACTTTCATGTTATGAATATTTTTTTTAAATTTTCAAATGCATTCTAAATTAAATTAATTTTATTTTTAATTAAAAAAAAAATTTTTTTTTCATATAATTGTGCAATTTAGCATTGAAATGTATTAAAAAAGTGACAAAAAATTTTTTTGTGGGAAATTTTTAATTTTTTGTATTTTTTTTTACAATTTCTAAGTATTTTAATTTATTTTATTTATGATTAAATCAAAATTAATTAAAAAATAATTTTTAGAATTTTTAAATGATTTATTCGAAAATTATTTTTGATTTATTTATTTATGTTTTATTTAAAAATAATTTTTTTTAAAATTTTAGAGCAACAAACATTTAAAATTCTTTAAAAACATTTAAAAATTTTTAAAATTATTTTTTTTTATTTTCCAATGTTTTAAAAATTCGAAGATTTTTTTTGAATAATTTTACATGAGCGAAAAAAATTCATAAATTGATTAAAAATATGAATATTTAAAAAAATGAATTTGAAAAATTATTTAAAATTGCTAAAATACCATAAAATCGATCATTTTGGTCAAAATATTTATTTTACTATAAAATTTTATTGAAACATCTTTAATTTTTTGTCGATTTTAATTATTTTAGGGAATGCATAAATCGCGTGTGTGAAGCTGCATCATTAAAATCATCGAAAAAAGGACGCAAAGTTGACCCAAAAATATCGCAATGCATCGAGGATTTGCCAAATATGAAGAATGCCGGCACAAATATCTCACTTACCGTCTCCAGTAGCTTCCTAACTCTTGTAAATGCCGACAAAAGAGAATTAATCGCAAAGCACGACATGCCAAAAATATCTTTTGCAAGTGGCGGCGATTCGGAAACTTTGGATTTTGTTGCGTACGTTGCGAAAGACGATCGAGATTGGCGCGCTTGCTTCGTGCTGGAATGCGGCGGAGGCCAGGCCCAAGATTTAATCGCGACAATTGGACAAGCATTTGAATTGAGATACAATGAGTTTGTGAGCAAACCGTTGATTAGTTTTCCGGATCAAGAATATTACAATGACATGCCGGGAAAAACGCCGCCCGAAGGGGATGTCTTCGTCGAACAAAATACCAAGCCGTTAACCATTAAAGTAAGAATTTTAAAGGATTTTCGTTGACAAATTTTGATTTTTTGTGTTTTCAGGCTCCTCGTGAACGAATGGGAAGTCACAATTTGATCGATTTGAATAGTCCAACGTTAGAACATGAATACGTCAATGACAGAGGAACGACAAGAGATGTCAATTCAAATAATCAAGCAGCAAGTTTGTTACATGAACGAGATGTTTTTGATTTACGTGAGTTAAATATTTAATTTTTTTTTCAAAAATTTTATTTTTTTTTCTAAATTTTAAATTTTTTTATAAAAATTTTATTTCGTTTTGCTTAAAAATTATTTTTTTTCTCAAAACTTTGGTTTTTTTATTTAAAAAAATATATTTTTTATCCCAAAAAAAAAATATTTTTTTATTAAAATTTTTTTTTTCAAATATTTTAATTTTTTTTTAAGAATTTAATTTTCTTTTTTTCAAAAAAAAAATTTTTTTATACCAAAAAATTTGTTTTTCTTCAAGGATATTTTTTTTTAACTCTAAAAAATTAAATTAATTTTTTTAAATTATTTTTCTGTAATTTTCAGAACCAACTCCATTATCCGCTGAAATCCACAAGACACAATTAATAGCCGAGCCATGGTACCACGGTTCAATTAGTCGCATCGAATCGGAAATTTTACTGAAGAACGACGGCGATTTCCTAGTCAGAGACTCCCATGGCTCCGTTGGGCAATACGTGCTTTCAGGCATGCAACAAACGACACCCAAACATTTGCTACTCATAGACCCTGAGGGCATTGTTCGCACGAAAGATCGTATTTTCGAAAGTATTAGCGACCTCATCACGTATCACTACCGCAACTCCTTACCAATTATTTCGGCCGAAAGTGCGCTCCTACTTAAGACGCCCATTCCGAAAAAGTGAAATTTACTCGATCCTAATTCTTTGGAAGCGATTAAAGCAGTCATCGACCTGAAAACGTGTTTTTCTATGGAAGTTTAAAACAAAAAAGTTACACACAAAAAAAAAATGAATTTTGAGATTTTTTGTATTTTTAAATGATATATATGAACAAACAAAAAAATGCACAAAAAATATATTTTTTATTATCAGACTGAAACTTAATACAAACTTAACACAAAATATTGTTTGTAGTGATATAAGTAAGAACAAAAAAAAAGTATGTAGAGAGGATTGCACACATTAAAAATTATTTTAAAAAAATTATTAGAGAGTAGCAAAAAAAAATATTACGAAATAAAAAAAATTACCACACAAATGGCACTTCCTACCTAAAAAAATTATGTAATTCTTCTTCTTATAAATAAGTGCCAATTATTGATTGTTTATCTTATCTACGAACAAAAATCAGTACTATCTCAGATTTTACTTTTTATACATTTGTATTGCCTTTTTTATACTTTTTATGAAATAAATAAAAAAAACACACTTTTTTACTGCGATAGCATTCAATAAATTATATTTGAGAATTTTGTATTATAAATCAAATTTATTGTATTAAATGGTATATGAATTGAATACTTACAATGAAAAAAAAATCTTTTGTACATTCAAGAAATAAAAAAAATTATATATATATTATATTATAAAATATGTTTATGAAAAATAATAAAAAAAATATTTAATTTTTCAAATTTGTTGTTTTTTTATTATTCAGGTATTAAAATATTTAAAATTTTAAAAAATTTTTTGCCTCTTTTAAAAAATTTAATTAATTCTGTAATTGTAGGTATATTTTGATAATTTTTTAAAATATTTTTCAATATTTTTATTTAATATTTTTCAATTAGATAAAATTTTAAAGAGACAAAAAATTTTTTTTTTGTTTTAATTATTTATGTGAAAAAAACAGGTAAGAATTATTTTAAAAATATTCAATATATTTAATATGCATTTTTTTCTTTTAAAAAATTTTAATCAATTTATTCCCTGTCTTGCTAAATATAAAATGAATTATTAATAAAAATTAAATGAAATTAAATTTAAATAAATTTTATTTAAATGAATTAATTTAAATTATTTCATCGAATAATTAAATCTTAAATAAAATATTCAAATAAATATTTATTTAATTGTCAAATAATTTTTAATAAAATTTTGTTCTAATATGTACCTTTAAATTTATAATTAACTTTAATTTAATTTACAGAAAATTCTTTAAATGACACAAAAAGAGTAATTTTGCCCTATATCTATTTTTGGACACATTTTTTCATCTTATCTGTCATTTTGATAACAATGCAACTCAAAAACATTTCCCGGTAGGTGAAATTCTTTGATAAATGAACTTAAAAAAAGAGTCCTTTTTTATGAAAACTGCGTTATCTTTGATATTTTTTTTATTCTGCTTTTGATCCCTTACCTTTATTCATAAGTTCAATTTAATTTCCTCTGCGTCACACTTTTGATATTTTGATAATATTTTTAAAGACATGCCTTCAAGTTATTTACTAAATTGCATTTTTTTTTTTGTGAAAATATAAAGCTTATAGAAAAGTTTTTGTAAATATTTTCGTTTTATTTTCGGATAGGAAACAAAAGTTTGAATATTAAATTATGTGTGTCTCTCAAATTTTATCAATGGTGTCCAAATATTTAACTTTGCAGGACTTTGCTCTCGATTTGAATAATTTGTATGGAAGTTACGTGATACCTTTCAACAAAACAAGAAACTTAGTTGAACTAATATTTGTGGTTTGATATCAACTTTCGAACTCGCATTTTATTAAATTACCATAAAATTGCATTTATTTGGACAAAAGTTTATTTCTTCATTAGAAAATATTTTACGTCTTAATTTTAAATTCGAAAATTGAGTGAATTATCTTTTTAAATCTAATATTTTCTCGAAATTCCTGAGAAAAAAAAATTAAATTTAAAAAAAATATTTTTTGTTAATGAATTAAATAATTTATTGAAATTAATTTTTATTTTATTATTTTTTTAAAAACTTTAAAAATTTAAAATTTTATTTTTAAATAAAAATCCTAAAGAACGAATTATTTTTTTTCCGAATAATTGCCTTAAATTTAATAATTGACCATGACCTAATCAAGACCAGAAAAAATTTCTTTCAAAAACCTTCAACAATAAAAAAAGTAAAAAAAAGAAAAAAATTAATTATCCTAAAGATAAACAAAAACTCGCGATTAAACGGTGTCCGAAAGGTTGTTTTGACTACAAATCCAAATTGACTTTACCAAAAGTTCAACGAAAATATTAAGTTTACCAAGAAAATGTTGTTATTGAATATTAAAGAGAAAACTTCATTTCACTTGAAAAATTATTAAAGAAATTGTTCATGAAAATTCTTTAAAATTTCCACAAAATTACATTTCAAAAGTAACAAATTTGCGGTTTTGAATTTCAAAGCAATTTTCTTGAAAGACTTTTTCACACATTAAAGAATTTAATAATTGAGTGAAATTAAATACGACTTCCAGAGAATTCGATTAAGGACAGACAGGGGATTTTTCTCGAAAAGAAAAAAAAAGAAATTTTTAAAGGAGTTTTTCAAAAAAATAAAATAAAATAAAAAAATAAATAAAAAATAAAATTAAAAAAAATAAATTAATAAAATAAAAAATAAAATAATTAATTAAAGAAAAAACATTTTTTTTAAAATTTATTTCGTATAAATAATTTACATTTAAAAAAAATCGATAAAATTCTAAAATTAATCAACTACTGAATTACTAACTTTAAATATATTTTTATCGTTGTTCCAATTTTCACTTTTTTCTTTATAATAAAAAAGTTGTTGACGTCACTTAAATAAAAAAAAAAAAAATCTTACATAAAATCTTTTTAAGTACTAAATCCTCATTACAATTAAATAAATCGTAAATTATAAACGATTCTTTTACTTTGGTACACATTTGAGTTCATTTCTTTCTTTATTTTATTATATTTACTCGTTTCTACTAAATTTACTTTAAACGACTTTTTATTCTTTAAAACTAAATAAAATTTCCATTCACACCCTTTCATTCTCTTTGATTGTTATTTTTATCAACTTTGTTAATTTATTTTTTTTTCATTTTTTTTTTGTGTAAACAATTTTAATTTACATCAAATTCGGTAAAAACTATTTTTTTTTTTGTGAGGCGAGAAAAAAAGATTAATTAAGTTTTTGTTGTAATCTGCATTAAAATTGAAGAAGGAGGCGAAAGTTTTAACAAGTTTTATTTTTCACACGAAGACAACGTTGATTATCAATTCCATGCAAGCTTTCTTTTATCACCCAATCACGCATTTATTTGGTTGGAAAATAAATTATATCTTACAAACTAATTTTTTTTCTTATTTTCTGTACATTTTCCGTAATTTTTGTCCGATTTTCAGTCATTTAATTTTTTTTACGAATGCGACTTTAACTTTTCAAACGTACCGGAATAATTAATGGACTTTTCATGCGAAATTGTTCACTTTTCCGTTCTTGGCGAGTCATTAGTAACAGCACAGTGCTACAATTGCGGCAAAAAGTGTTATCGCTGGTAATGCTGTTAAATGGCATGATGAGCCCGAATACATTTCAAAATACTGCTGATACGGGCAATGACTTGCCGGTTTAACGAGATTCGTGAAATTTGGATATGTAAATATTTCGGGAGGCTGCAAAAAAGTCGTGATAATTTAATTTTACGGTTAATTGTTTTAAATGTGCGTCACTTACCACTGAAACGGATTCCTTCGAGGTACGACAAAAAGTCATGTGTTTGCCCGTGAGAATTGCTTGTTCGACTCGGCGCGTGAAGAGAGGTTCGGACCACGGTAATTGGTACAAATGTGTGAGGAATGTTCGTTCATGGAACTCCGCTGGATCGGAAATTATCAATTTATCTAAAAAAAAAAAGATATTTTAATAAAAAAGGTAATTTTTAATATTTTTATAGAAAACTTACTCAATGTACTGTTTTTGTAGACAATTTCTTCCTCGGAAACTTCACTGAATTCCTTGGCATGTTTCAAGGCTTCAATCGCAATGCGGTTTTCGCGATCGTTTAAATCGCCTCCAGGAGGAAAATTAGGAAAGACAGTTGCTGTTGAATACGCATCCAAGTCGCTGTTGTAGAGAATGGAGTTTTCCACGTCTGTCATGTTGATGCCGTAAAAACCGTGAACGCCGAAATTTTCGAAAAATTCCTTGACGGGCGTCATACTGTAGCAGGAAGCTAAATCGATTCGAGGGTAGTAAGTAATGAAAGCGAGGCAAACTTCTTGTTTTGTCGAATATCCTCCCAATGTCGGGCGTTTTCGTTTGAGAGTCTGAAAATTATAATTAAAATTTATTAGAAATATTATTTTATTAAATTTATTTTTCAAATTCGAAAAAATTCACAATAAAAAAAATTACTAAATTATTAAATTTTTTTTTTAATAAAAAATAATTTTTTTTAGGTTTATTTTCTGTATTTTTCATCAAGATTTTTTTTTTTTATTTTGAAAAAAAAATATTTTAATAAAAAAATAATTTTATTTTATTTAATTAAATAATTTAATTGTAATAGAAATAACATTCTCCTAAGAATTTATCTTTAAATTTTTTTTCTAATTTTTATTTGATTTGAATTAGTTTCGATTCAAAAAAAAATTTAAAAAAAAATTTAAAAAATATTTTTTTTTTAATTGAATTTTTTTTAAAAATTTTATTTCTTAAAATTTATTAAATCTTTATTTGCTTTAATTTTTTTTTTTCTTAATTTAAAAAAAATTAATTAAAATGTCAAAAATTTTTAGAATTAGTAATTTTTATGAAAAAAAGAATTCTAAATTTTTTTTATTTAATATAATTATTTTTACTTTAAAATCAATAAATTTATTAATTTTTTTTTTCATTAAGAAAATTTTAAAAATTTAAAATAAATTTTTAATCTCATTAAATTTAAAAAAATATTTAATTTTTTTTCCAGAAACTTACCTCGTAAGCACAATCCGTGATGATATAATCTCCTGGCAAAATCGTTGTCTCGTTCGCCAATTGATGAATTTCCTGAAAATTGTGATCGTAATTATCATCTTCGACAATTCGATCTAATTCTTTGCCATCGCGAACGTGTCTTAACTTCATCTTTTGTCCAGCTGCATGAGAGTGCAATGCCGTCGACACAATCTTAATACCACTTTCGGGAAAAACAGCTCCTGTACATGACGGCCCACAAATGCCTAAATTTCTGTACAATTTTTGTCCTGGCGGAATCATTTGCGTTTCGGAGACAGTAATTCCAGTTATTAACATGCCGCCCTCATGTTCGCGTAATTTTTTGGTATAATGCAGCCGGAAACCCGAGTGATCCAGAATTCTCTTCGCATGTGGATTATCATAATGAATTTCGAGCATGTAATATTTGACGCCATCTCGACCGCCGAGAGGAATTCCAACGTGTTCGGGTAAGAATTGACCGTTGCCGCCTTTGCCCCATGTTGCGACGGGCGTTATGCAGGAGTTCCAATCGTGCGGCGTGAGCGAATCTGAGTTGCAAACTGCTCCAACAGTTTTTCCCCATACATCCCAGGCATTCGGGTCGGAGCCGCTGTACGAATCGCACTCGAAAAGTGTCATGTGATGAATTAATGGATGCTTCGTGGAACTGAAAAATGTAGAAAATGTCAAGAAAAGTCATTTATTTGAATTTTGTGTTTGTAAAAAGAATTTTTTTTTTTTCATGTTAAAATGTACTTTTGGGCATGACGCAACCAAAATGTGCCTCAAACAGAATGAAAGATGTTAATCAATTAATTGTTGGCAACTATAAATTACTTTTATCTACAACTTGGATCAACATTGCGGTTGCATTGAGGATGCAACGGAAGGCACCTGACCGATATTTACATTAAATTCCGTAACAAGCAAAACCACAAACTTTGCTTTTCATCAGGTAACTTCTGGTTACGAAGTTTTCTTTGACAAAATTTTATTGACGCAACTTTTCTTTGTAGACCCAAGTCATAAAATATCAAAGAAATTATTTTGCCTTAAGCTGATTTCGAAGAAATTTCAACGAGGAAATATCAAAGCTTGTCTCGTATATCGAAAATTACTCCCAATCCGAGCGTCAACATGCAATTCAGCGTCATACGATGTGATAATGATAATAAATAGCATTACAACCACTTTCATTTTGCCATGGCAATCAGACATGCAGCTATTCATTTTGGCGCAAAGGCATATTGTCAGTGCTGTGCAAGAAGAAAAAAAACTAGTTTGCATAAAATTGAATTTTGTCATGCATATTCGAAATAGGTAAGTATAGCTTGGACGAAGAATGCGACATTTTTGGAGAAAATTACATATTTTTTGTGTGTGTTTTTTTTTGGAGCAACTGAAGTATGAGAATATTTTTTGTTGAATGTTCAAATATTTTTTGTTAAAAGTTTTCGTGAAATTTTTAGTGAAAAATATTTTTTCCAAGAACATGAAAAAAATGTTTTAAAAATAATTTGTGAATTTTAATTAGGATTTTAATTTTAATTTTACTTAAAAAATTATCAATGGAGACATCTTTATTTTTTTAAATCTCTTAAGGCCGCTCCAAATCAAAAATAAAGTCCGATGCCCCATTTTAAAAGTCGAAAATCCAATGGGGCAAAAAAAAAATTAAAATTTCATCAAAAATTGCCATTTTTAGGTGTATTTTCATAAATTTTCAAGATGTTTTTAAATTTTTTTTTTTAAAAGGTTGTGACTTATCATCGTCTATGGATGGCGCCGAGGCGTGCGTCAATGTCAACTGGGGGTCTCGATATCCCAGGTGACATTGACATAATTAAGATTCTTTCTCTTTCGTGCCAGCCTCCGTCGAGTGCAGACGTGTATGCGGCGTATTCTTCAATAAAGTTTCATTTTAATTAGAAGCTCGCGTCTTTATATTTTGCCTCCTTAGCCCTCTAAGGCGTGAAGCCTGAGGGCGAATCCTTCCCGAACCATTACAAATGGCATCCCTTGCGGTCCTCAGCGAAAAACATCGGAGCTGAGGAGGTGAATTTAGGCGATTTTTTACAATTTCGCCGACATTCACTTTGACCGCATGGAAGGAAAGGAGGTAAAATCAAGTAAGTATGAAGAAGAAAGCCCAAAAGCCTCTTTTAATAGGCGGGCGAATGAACATCCACGTGCCGTGCAAGAAATTCGGCGAAAAATTTAGTGAAATTCTACAAAATTTGTCATCTTGCAAAATTCCGTCGTGTGCAACATTCGATTTCAAGCCCAGCCAATCAGGAGGGCGGATTGTATCGGGGAACGATGACGGATTAGATGACAATATTTTTGTTGTTGGTAGCGGATATTTTCGATTTTTATGTTGTTGTTAGCGATGGAAGCCCTGCCATTCAGGAGGGCGTATGGAAACGGAGAAATGACAAAGGATTGTATTGCGTCGTAGCCTTCAGTCAAAAATTTCTCGTGAAAATCTCGATCACGAAGGTTACTATCCTGTGCCTCGTTTTTCTTGTGTTCCCTGAGAGATTTTGAGGATGATGGCGGTTGCAGTTGAGGCTCAATGGCGATTTTTGGTTTTAAAACACACATGCGAGACACATGCCATACCGCCAGCCCATAATCCAGTTAGGATTGGGCGAACAACACGAAGGGAACAGCAAAGGATGTCGTAACATCCTCTCCGTTAGCCTTGTAGAAGAGGCGTGTTTATATTTTAGATGTTTGATGTGCCTTTGATAGGCGAAACTTGTGGTTTATGTTGTGTTATGGTGCCTGAATCAGAGGAAGAGGGAGTATTATTCAGAATAACTCCAATGCCCTGCTCTATCAAGAGAGGGCGTGAGAAGAAAAAAAGTGCGCGAAACTTGAAAATTGCCCTTCTTGGACGCGAGAGGGTGAGAAGCCCAAATCCCTGAAGGGATTGGGCGAGAGAACAAGAATGCCACGTGTGGCAAAACGATTGCCGTGTCTCTCTCCGGCGTCATAATTGAGATCGAGGAAGGCCGTGTCTCCCTCCGGCGCTATAATTGAGGTTGAGTGATGCTCGTTCCGTCGCCACAGTTGGAGGGGTCCGTGAAGGAAGAGCGATTTGTGACTAATCATCGTCTATGGATGGCGCCGAGGCGTGCGTCAATGTCAACTGGGGGTCTCGATATCCCAGGTGACATTGACATAATTAAGATTCTTTCTCTTTCGTGCCAGCCTCCGTCGAGTGCAGACGTGTATGCGGCGTATTCTTCAATAAAGTTTCATTTTAATTAGAAGCTCGCGTCTTTATATTTTGCCTCCTTAGCCCTCTAAGGCGTGAAGCCTGAGGGCGAATCCTTCCCGAACCATTACAAGGTTTTAAATTTTTAATAATTTTTGTTTAAAAAATTGTTTTTTATTTTGCCCCCCCCCATTTTATTTTCAAAAATTTTGAACTTTATTTTTGATTTTCATTTAAAGCGGCCTAATTTATGTGAAAAATTTTTAAATACAGATTAAAAAATTAGTTTTTGAAATTTAATTAATTTTAAATAAATTTTAAATTAATATTAAATAATAAATTTAAAAAAAATAATTAAATAAATTAAATACAATTAATAAAAAAATATTTTTAATAAATATAAATTAATGTATTAAGAAGAGAATTAAAAAAAAAATAAATTCATATTTTTTTCTAGAATGAAAAATGTTAAACATAATTTATATAAATCAAAAAAAATAAAAAATAAAGATAAATATGAAAATAAACTAAATATTTGTTTTTTTTTTCAATAAAATATTTTATTTTTTTTTTAATAATTTTTATAAATTCTGATAAAGTTCTCCTTTTTTCAGGAGCTACAAGCCTGTAAAAATTTCTATATGAAAAAATAATAATTTTATTATTAAATATTTTATGGAAAAAATAAAAATTTTTAAATAAATAATAAAAATAATATTTATTCATTAAAAATAATTTATAATTTTGTTAAATTTTTTTTTTAAAATTAAAAAAAAAATTTTAATTTTTTTGACTAAATATTTTGTTTGTTTTTCAATAAAATATTTATTTTTTTTTAATAATTTTTATAAATTCTAATGAAATTTTCCTTTTTTCACAAGCCTGTAAAAATTATAAAGCTCATGTCAACGCACCAAATTTTGATGTTTTCCTTTAATAAAGGATGCTGATTGGTATTGTATGTTTTATTATGAAGTCTACAATTTATGCACATGAAAAATTTCTTCAAGCTATAAATTACATGCAAATCAACGAAAAATATTCAACGACTGCATTTTAAATTAAAACAAAAAGAAAAAATGGCTCGAATTGAAATTAAAGAAAAACAAAAAAAATATTCTCATTAAAACGAGTTTAGGTCATATTTTCGATTTGTTCTCTCCAAACAACGATTTCGTAGTAATTTAAGCTCAATTACCACAGAGTACGAGTAACAGGTGCGGCAAATGTTTGCATCTGACCATCGAAGTTGTATTTACTCTCCATTAGTAAAGCTTTCGAGCAGCACAAAAAAAAAAAAGCAAATGCCTGGCCAGAATATTAAATTATTATAAATATTTATCACTGGTTTAGACGACGACGACATCATTTTGAAGAGGAAACCTCTTCAGTTTTCGTGTCTCATTTGTTCGAGTGGATGATTAAGGGCTTCTTCATCGCAAGTGGTGTCAAATTTCTGGAAAATTGTTTGCATAACAGCACGCCGACGTAACGCAACAAGGGGTTGAGTGTTGCTATTTTTACATAAAAATGGAAAATTTTGCACGTGTAACACGAATGTGAAGCTCGACAAAGGCAAAAATTTAATCTGTGATGTGTGATTTCCTGTAAAAATGTGACAATGATGTCTTATTTTTTCGTGAAATTTTCATCACAGATCAGTCATGCGACTAAAAGCCTACAAGTCATTTCAATGTCAATATTTGATGATTTCTCTGGTTTCATCTGATTACTCGAGTTTCATCAAAGTGAGGCACGTTTCCGCATTTTTTATGATAAAAGTTTGAAAATAATCCGCTTACCTTTCTTTTGTCAGCAATGGCTCGTAGCCGATAATGTGATGCTTTTCCTTCAAATCGGGCGCCCGGAAGATTTTGCACCAATAAATCGTATCCATGCTCGCATCGATTGTAATCTGAAATTAAATATGGTTCAATTTTTTTTCTCGTTTCCCCAAAAAATTTCACTTACATTCTTGACCGTAACGTCCCATTGTTCGATTTTGGCGTCTTTTTGTGCGGGTTTCTTAAAATGCGGATTTAATAAATGCATATTTTTCCATCCGCGGTTCTTGCTGTGCCCTTTGTGGTTTCCGTGGATGGGATCCTTGTCGCCATATGACCAAAGAACTTTCATCGAATCGGACTGTGGGAGAAAAAAAAAGTTTTTTTTTTATTTTTAGAAATAATTGACAGAAAAAAATTAATGGATGATTTTTTTAACGAATTGCTTGAGGGATAAAAATAGTTTTACTTTTTAATGAAATCCACGAGGGAAAAATCATTCAAAAAATTTTCCTATCATTATTTTTTTTTTTTGGTTTTACAAAAGTTTGCGGAGTAACAACAACGAAAAAAAAAATAACAATCGATTGTTATCTTTTCCTGAATTGGATCAAACTTGATTTAAATAAATTGTTATTGTTTGCAAGATAATCTTATCAGAAATGCTTGAATGTGCGATCTAACATCTTTATTTTGGTACAGGGAACGTAATTTCCAACGGTCTCTAGGGTGAACACTTCAAGACGGTCTCTGTGGTGTAGTTTTCTGCTGAACTCGAAGGTCGTTCGTAATTTTGATAAATTACTGCCTTCATTAAGGTTCTTTTTATATATTTTTTTGTGTCACTCAGACAGCTTTTATTTATATTTTATTATAGTTTTTTACTTCAATTTTTGATGATCAATTGAATAAAAAAATAATAAAATTCAACAATTTTTTGTAAACATATCAATAAATTCTTTTAGCGTAAAATTTATTTGAAAATTGAAAAAAATTATATTCTTTTTTGTTTTTTTTTTTTTTTTAAAAGAGAAAATAAAATAAAAACATAAAATTCTTATAATTTGTTAATTTTTTGTATTTTAATAAATAAAATAAAAATAAATAAATAAAAAAATAAATGCATAAATAAAAAAATAAATAAATAGAAATAAAAAGTATTTTAAAATTTATTTTAATTATTTTAAAAATTATTTAATATTTATTAAATTAAAACTTTGTTTATTTTTTTTAAATTTTATTTTTTTTAATTAGAATTTAAAATAAAAAAAATTATTTAAAAAGTTTAAAAATTTTCTTAGATTTTATTAAAAAAAATAAATAAACAAAAAAAAAATAAAAAATATATTTTTTTAAATAAATTAATTTATTAATTTTTAATTTTAAAATAAAATTAATTTTTTATAAAAATATTTTAATTAGGTAATTATTTTTTTTTTGAAAATTATTCATATTTTAAATTATTTTTTAATTACTTTTAATTATTTTTTTTTCAATATTGACACCCTATTAGCAATAATCTGCCAGAAGCTTCCTATCTTTTAATTGAGGAACACAATAAAACAATATAATCCAGGTTTTCACATATCGCTGTTATTATTTTAATTGATAAAATTTTAAATCACGATAAGAAAACATATAAATTCATCAACAACTGTAGCAATAACTTCAGTTTATTCGTAAACAACACAAAAAATGAAGGGATTTTTGGTATTTGCTTTGTTCGTTGCCTCTGTGGCGGCTCTTCCACGTAAGTTTTTTATTACCCAAATCCATCAAAATTTAAAAAAAATATTTTTTTATA
Source organism: Culicoides brevitarsis (assembly GCF_036172545.1). NCBI lineage: Eukaryota > Metazoa > Arthropoda > Insecta > Diptera > Ceratopogonidae > Culicoides > Culicoides brevitarsis. Next base: position 10,893,981 of record NC_087085.1, read on the forward strand.
GAAAAATTCCATATTGGATATAACGGAGGTCGCATTGTTGGAGGAGAAAATGCCCAAAGAGGCGAATTTCCGTTCATCATCAGTCTTCGCTGGTCAGTTTTGGGAGTTGAGCAACACGTTTGCGGCGGAAGTATCATCGATGAGATGCACGTTTTGACTGCTGGACATTGTATTACTGAATTGCCACTTGCTGGAACGATGCACGTTATTGCCGGTATGACTGACATGAAAAACACGGGAGGAGTTGAAAAATGGCAAAAAATTAAGGTTGTTGAACGAATTGTTCATGAAGATTACCATGGAGGCGTAAATCCCAATGATATTGCTGTGGTAAGATTTTTTTTTTAATTTTTATGAATTAATTTTATTTTTGGAAAAAAAAAATTTTGTTTTCGAAAAAAAAAATATTTTTTTTAATTTTTAGAAATAATTTTAATTTTTAATTAAATTGTATTAATTTTTTTTATTTTTTTTTTCAGTTAAAATTGGAAGAACCTTTGCAATTCAACGAATTTGTTCAACCAATTGACTTGCCACATCGCGGAAGTGACGTCGACGGTCAAGTTACATTAGCTGGATGGGGATCTACTTCTTCGTCGATCATTGTTCCCAGCATGCCTTCGGATTTGCAACGCATCAACTTGCCCATTGTGCCCATCGTCGAATGTGACGAAGCCATGACGAGTTTAGTTGGACCCAGTCCTCTCGACTACACCTCAAATATTTGCACGGGACCTCTCACTGGCGGAATCTCAGCCTGCAGCGGAGACTCTGGCGGTCCATTGGTACAAAAGACCTCCTCGGGCTACGAACAAGTCGGCATCGTTTCATGGGGAATCGTTCCATGCGGATCTGTCGGAGCTCCTTCAGTCTACACCAAAGTTTCCGCATTCACCGATTGGGTAGCCAGCAAAATGAACTAAGAAAATCGATTTGTGCCGCACTTGAATTATACAATAAAATAAAAAGCAATCAGTTTTGTATGTAAATTGAGAGGACTGTGTTTTCCATTGTTTTGCTTGAGAAAATAGGTGTAGGTGTGCAAAGCTTTTCTTCTCATTTGCACAAAACAATGAGATATTTACCTCAACTCTTTGTGAATTTTAAGTGTTTTGATCAGGGATGCAAAAACTTTTGAGTTGAAAGTCAAAATTTATTGATTTTTTACTTTTGAACTTGAGCTCAAGATTTTATTAACGTCACTTAAGTCAAAATTAAGTCGAATTTCAAAAATCATATTTTAAATTTTTAAAATTTTTCAAAAAAATTGCTTAAAATTTTGAGTTTAAATAAAAAATTAATTAATCTGGTTTAAGCTTAAGTCATCTTAAGTTACCTGACTTAAGCTTAAGATTATATTTATGTCGTTTAAGTCAACATTAAGTCAAAAAAATCAATTAAAATGTTCATAATTTTTTGAAAAAAAAAGTTATAAGACTTTTGAATTAAACTTAAGCTTAAGTGAGATTATTTGACTTAACCTTTAATTTTTTGACTTAACGTTTTTTAAATCAAATTTTAGGAAAAAAAAAATATACAGTATGACCTCCCGATAAAACGATTAAACGATTTTTAAAAAATAATTAAATAAATCAAAAAATTAAATTATTTTATTGATTAAAAAATTTTTTTTTTTAATTTTCTGAAGAAAATTTAATATTTTGCCTTTTTTTAGAAAATAAATTAAGAAAAAATTAAATAAATTTAGAAATTAAATTATCAAGAAAATAAAAGAATAAAAAAAGGTTTTTTTATTAAATTTAATTATTAATCAATAAATTTGAATTCAATTTTTTGTTAATTATTCAAAATATTGACACCCTATTAGCAAAAATGTGCCAAAAATTCCCTATCTTTTTATTTAAGGAACACAATAAAATACTTTAATCCAGGTTTTCACAAATCATCATTACTATTTTTATTTTAATTGATAAAATTTAAATCACGATAAGGAAACATATAAATTCATCAACAACTGTAGGAACAATTGCAGTTTATTCGTAAAAAACACAAAAAATGAAGGGATTTTTGGTATTTGCTTTGTTCGTTGCCTCTGTGGCGGCTCTTCCACGTAAGTTTTTTTCAAAAAATTTATCAAAATTTGTCAATAATAATATTTTTTTTATAGAAAAATTCCATATTGGATATGGCGGAGGTCGCATTGTTGGAGGAGAAAATGCCCAAAGAGGCGAATTTCCGTTCATCGTCAGTCTCCGCTGGTATTATTTGGGAATGGAAGTACACCTTTGCGGCGGAAGTATCATCGATAAGAGGCACGTGTTGACTGCTGGACATTGTATCACCGAATTGCCACCTGCTGGAATGTTATACGCTGTTGCTGGCATGACTGACACGGAGAACACGGGAGGAGTCGAGAAATGGCAAATAATTAAGGTTATTGAACGAATTGTTCATGAAGATTTCCATGGAGACGTTAATCCAAATGATATTGCTGTGGTAAGATTTTTTTTAAAATAAATTAATTTTTTTTGTTTTAATTTTTTTATTTTTTTCTTAAATTTTAAAATTAATTTTATTTTTTTTCAGTTAAAATTGGAATTCGAATTGGAATTTAACGAATTCGTTCAACCAATTGGCTTGTCAGCACGCGGAAATGACGTCGAAGGTCAAGTTACGTTAGCTGGATGGGGATCTACTGACCCGCAACCTATTGGGAGCACGCCCCCCTCGGATTTGCAACGTGTCAACTTGCCCATTGTACCCATCAACGAATGTGACGAAGTCATGACGAGCCTCATTGGACCTCATCCTCTCGACAAAAAAACCAATGTTTGCACAGGACCTCTCACTGGCGGGATCTCATTTTGTGCCGGAGACTATGGCGGCCCATTGGTACAAAAGACCTCCTCGGGATACGAACAAGTCGGCATCGCTTCATGGGGAATCGCTCCATGCGGATCTGTCGGAGCTCCTGCAGTCTACACCAAAGTTTCCGCATTCACCGATTGGGTAGCCAGCAAAATGAACTAAAAAAATCTATTTTCGTTCTTTAAGTCAAAAATATTCAATTAACATTTTTGTAATTTTTCGAAAAAAAAAAAATGTTTTAAGACTTTTGACTCAAATCCAAAAGTTTTTTCAACCCTTTTGTCAATGCACTCTCCCATTCTCCTCATTTGAATGCAATTTTCTAAAAAACAGGAACAAGAACAACAATATTTCATCCTGTCTGCCGCAAAACTCGTACACCAACCTAATAACCTACAAAACTGAATTTACTTTCATTCATTAGCATTTCATGTTCTTTTGTTCTCTCGTCGCACAAGGTTACCCAATCTTATATTTAGACAGAAGCAAAACGAACCGAAATTAAATGAATGAATGAGTAAATATGGAAAATCCATCATCATTACGCCTTCAACGAATTTCGAGCGATAGTCTCTTGTGTTTCCGTTCGTTGCATGCTCGAAAAAAAATCCTCCCAGACTTCAAATTTTTTTTAATGTAATAACAATACAAGTGAGCGGTTTGTTGTAACAAAATATAATTTATGCATAATTTAAATTACATTTGAACATGCAATCATCAATTCGTATCATCATCATCAGCGTCAGTGGCAGAAGTAGCAATAAGATAATGCTTTGTGGAATTGAAGCATGACTTGAGGCGAAAAGGAGATAAGGAAGGAGTTCACTAACTTTTGCATGTAAAAAAATTTAAAAGTAATTACTTTTGGCACAAGCAAGTTTTTATTTCAAACATGTTATTATTATTTTATTAAACTTGATGTAGAAAAAAAATAAAGTATGAAGCTCTTGGATTATTTTAGGAATTTTTCTAATAAAAATATTGTTAAAAATTCAGGCAAATATTTTTTATTAAAATAATATTTATTTGATAAAGTGAGAAAAAATTTTATTAAATATAGTGCAAAAAATGTTTATGAATATTTGTTATATTTAGGCGAATAAATTTAATATATCCATTTTTTGTCTCCCCCCCCTCGGATTTTGTCGAAAAAATTCAGGGGGAAAAATAAAAATTTAATATAAAATACAAATATTTTTGACATATTTTGGAATTTTTATATTAAAAAATCATGAAAAATTACTGTTTATGGTAAAATTATACAAAAAACTAAAGAAATTTGTTTAATTACGACATTTTCTATTGAAATGTTGAAAAAAAATTTTTTGAAAGTCACGTGACCAAAATTTTTTTTTTTCAATAATTTTTAAATTTTTTATTCCTTTTTTCAAATTTTAAAATAATATATAAAATTTATTTTCAACATTTTTAAAAAATTACAAACAAAAAATTCAAAAATATTTATTTTTTATTTCCCCTCCCCCTCGAGAAAATCCTCATGGGACAAAAAATGAAAATATTAAATTTATTCGCCTTAAAGATTTTTTCGTATTTTTTTTTGTAAAAATTTTTTTTGAATTTCAAGCTCAAATTTATAATTTTTTTTTACTAAAATTTAATATAACTTTTAGATTTTATTTTAATGTGTAAAAATATTTAAAATACTTCAAAAATCAAACTCTTGTTAACTATTTTTATTTAATGACAAATAAAATATTTTTATTTAAATATGTACCTAATAATTAAATATTTTAAATATTTATTTTTATTTTATAAAATTTTATTAAACTCTTAAATTTTCATAAATTTTGCCCAAAAAATTTTCAATTAAATAATACTTTGTTAAGAAAAAATTCTTGACTTTGATCATTTTTCTTCAATTAATAAAAAAATATATAAAATAAAATTTTAAAAAATTTTTAAAATTTTTGATTAAAATAATTTACAAAAAAACTTCAAAATATCAAAAAATTATTTTTTTTTTATTTTTTTAAATTTATCTATTTTATTTTATTTAATTAAAAAAAACATTGATCTTCAAAATTTATACTAAATACATAAATAAATATTTTGAAAGTTTTGTCCAATTAAAAAATAAATTCTGAAAACTAAAAATCTCAAATAAATGACAAAATAAAGAAATTTTCAAATGAAAAAAAAATATCATAAATTTTATGATTGCTTGCAACTCAAAACATCTCAGAATTATTTTATCAATTAAAATTGAAATTGAAATTGTCATTGCTTCACTGAATAATAAATGAATACCAAAATTTTCTTATTTGAGTCCATTAAGGATCAATTGTTTCTTGATAAAGTTTTGTAGAGATTATTAATTATTAATAGAATTATTAATTTCCAACCCATAATTTGATGGATTTGAGATTTCACCTCAACCAAGAAGAGAAACTCATATTTCAATCTTGTTTTCTATTTAGAACAAAACATTCCTTCACACAAATTAGAATTCTTGACATGTAACGATGGACAACATTTCTTGTCTTTTTCTTAACAAAAAAATTCCAAAGCTTTTTTGCATAAAAATATCTTAAATTTTTTCCATGACAACTAACGGAGCAACAACATACAAAACATTAACCTAAAAATTGTCCAATAACTCAAGAAGATAATTTTTTTAAAAAAAATTTCTTTTGTGATAGATAAGGAAGAAAAAAGAAACATAAAAAATAAATTAACAAAACCAATTTAAATCTATGAAACTTTTCTTTTTTTGCTCGTTTTAATTAACATGACGGACAAATTAAACTTCTTATCAGCAAAATGCGAGTTAGAAAGACAAAAGAAAATAAAAAAGAGGAACAAGGGCACACAAAAAATGTTAAAAACTTAAATTAGTGGAAGTTTTTGTTTCATTTTTGTCCAATTCGATCATTTTCTTTAAAAAAAGTTACTTTGTTAAATTTGGCTTTAAAATTTTCATGCAAATTTCCGTTGAAAAAAGCAAATATTGACTCGAAAATTTGCAAAAAAGGCTTATGCGAAAAGCATGTCAAAAATTTTCCGTCAAAAGTCAACATTGCATCATGTCAGAAATTTAATAATAACGTACGTCAAACACTCTTTCCGTAGTAATAGACGACGAAAGGAAACTTCCAGCGACGACGACAATGCAAAATGACGTTAAAAACTTTTTTTTATATTCGCTAATTGCTTAGTCGTAATAATTTTTCGCGGCGTCTTGGCACGCAATTAGTACGTGGGCTGAATATTGTCGCAACCACATCACTTTTTAAGCTTCTTATTGAGAAAATGCTTGAACTATTTTCAACAAAAAAGCGACTTTTTGCCAATTAAGTGTTTTTCGTCGTTTAATGCAAGAGACAAATACCCTCATCATTCACTGAAAAACATGCAAATAAGTGTCGTCTTACGTTTTCTTGCAGTCTAGAATTTTTAGAGGAAATTTATTTCGAGAGACAATAAATTGTCGGAGCAAAATCAAATATACTTAACTGCACACTGAATCACTTTACGAGACAAAACTTCTTATTTTTGCATGGAAAAAATTGACATAAATGTGGATCGTTTTTCGTAAATTTAATATTTCTGTTGTTGTTTTGCTTCGACGACGAAGGTGTCTGTAGTTTTTTATTTTTTATTGCAAATCTAATAAATTCGAGCCTCGAGGCGTCTTTCAATGTCATCACGTACCGAAATATTTTTTATTAAAAAGTTATCCGCTTTAAAATATTTATTTTTTGTGAGAAATAAATAAATAAAGGAAAAAAATAGTCTTACCGTGATGACCAAATCATCCGGATCGCATGTCTCCAAAGCACGTTTGAATTGGATTACGGTATGTGTCGCATTTTGATAGCCATTGATGACCGTGTAGTTTTGTGTGTCATCTTGAATTGGGGCGCCGTTGCCATCGCGATGTCCGTGGCAGTCCTGAAAATATTTAAAGAAGAAAAAAATTAAAAATAAGGAATTTTCATGAAAATGTGGAAAAATTTATAATTATGATAAAGGAAAAAAAAATAAATGAAAAGAAAATAAACACACGGAAAATTTTTGAATGAAGCTCTCCTAAATTAATATTTGAAAGCGAGTCTTTTGTTTAAGGAATGATTAATTTTTAACATGAAAAGATGAAATAACGCGGAAGTTTTTCATCTTGAGCAAATAAAATGAGAGTTAAGTACAATTTACTTTTCGCTAATGATGTTTTTAATTTTTAATAATTAACTCAATTTTTTTTTCCTCGTTCAAGAGAATTTTTTGTGAGAATTTGGGGATTTATAGGTCAATTGCATCATATATATTTTTTTTTTAAAAGAAAAAAAAAATAAATATGATTTTTTAAAAACTATCAAAAATATTAGAGGAAATATTAAAAAAAATGTAAAAAAATATTTATTAATAAAAAAAAAATAAATTAATAAAGAATTTTTAAGATTTTTTTTTTATTTATTATTTTTATTAATTAATTATATTTTTATTAATTTTTTTTTTAAATTATTTTTTTTATTAAAATATTAAATTTTTTATTAATTATTATTAATTAATTATTATTATTAATTATTTTTTTATTAATTTTTTATTATTATTTTAATTATTTTATTATTAAAAAAAAAAATTTAACCTAAAATAATTGTTTAATTTTAAAAATTAATTATTTTTTAATATATTATTAAAAATATTTTAATTAAAAAATTAATTATTTTTTAATAAATAATAATTTAAAAACATTTATAAAAAAAAATTTTTTTTATAATTTATTATTTTTAAATTAATTGAATTAAAATTATTATTTTATTTTAATTTTTTCGTTAAATAAATATTTTTAAAAAATGTAGGTACAAAAATAATTAACTAAAATAAATAAAAAAAAATTCTTAAAAATTAAAAAAAAATTCTGCTCATTTAAATTTAAAGAAATTTTTAAAGTAATTTTTGAAAGAAATTATACAAAATAATTGAGACAATAAAATTGCGGAAAAACAAAAAACTTGAGAGTAATTATGCAAAATTCGTAAATCAAATTACACTTTTGTTGAACTTTTTCATTACAACTTCAGTCGAGACAATAATAAACAACAAAAGTTAAATTTATTCTTCCACGTGTCTAAATTTCCGAGAAATGTTTCGATTATATTTCTCTTTTATTTACTATTATCATAGCTTAACTTTTTTTTTCGTCTCATCAAAGCAGCTTAAAATTTTTTTGCAAAAATTTTCGTATGACTTTCAATCAAAAAATATTTTATTTGAGTTTTCTTTTTTTTCGTAAAAGGGTTTTGACTTTTATTTATCTTCTCTTTTATAAAATGGTGAAAAAAATAATTTATGAGTCAATAGAGAAAAAAAAGGTAAACATGGCAAAATCCAAATCAAACAACAAAAAAAAATATCTATTTCAGGAAAACTCTTAAAATTTTTTCCGGAAACTCGAATTCTTGTGGTAATGTCACAATCCATCTTAATAAAGAAAAAAGGTAATGTGAGGTAAGTGTCTGTCCATAATGGCAATAAAGGAGATTATTTATTTGAACAAAGGAGATTTTATGTCGGTCATTATTTGTTTCTGCTCTCATGAATTTTCCAGCAGCTCGTCATCTTTTTTTTTTGCTTCTTTTTCGTCACCTTGGCACACAATTGAAAGCGAGCAATAGAAAAAATAAAGAAAATCCGAAAAATAAATATCAAAGAGTCTGGTCGGTGTGATATTAGATACACACTTATTCCTCACACCTCTTTAGTTTTACGACACAAAAGATCCGAAGAAGTCATATTTCAATGTCTCTCGGAATGAGCGTCAAAGATAGGTCGCCATGTGCAAAGAAAAAGAATTACGTGGAAGGTAACATGATGCACGAGATACTTTATTTTCCCGATGGTGACGCGAAGAAAAAAGGTGAGAATAAACTTGAGATGAGATGGAATGTAGTCAATCATATTCATTACATTGTTTACTTTGATTTTTTTTATCTTTTGTCTTTGTTAAATGATATTAAAATATTACTGGGAGTAAAGCTGCCAACGATAAATCTAATGAAGTTCTTGCGAAAGAGAGATTAATTGGAATCATAAAACACAGGAATCATGCAGTTGCTTGTCGTAACGTGACTAGAATGCGTAACAATAAACCACAACCCAAGTTTTTTCCATTAGTGAAGCGTTCTCAGCTGGAATTGCATTAAAAAATTAATTGCGATTCTTGCATTTTGCAGTGAATGTAAATGTTACATTTAGCATGACGTTTCGCTAAGGAGCTTAAATTAAACAATTGAATTCTAAAATTATTTTTTTTTATGTTTAAGGCGATTTGTTTTAATTTTTTGTATGTTTGAATTTTTTACATATATTTTTTTAATTGACAATTAAATTATGAAAAAAAATCATTAATATATATTTTTAATTTTAAAATTATTTATTTTTTAATTTAACAAATAAAATTAAATTATTATTTTTTTTTACATTTTTTAAAATAAAAAAAATTAATAATTTAATTTAATTCGAAAAAAAAATATTTATTTGATAAAAAATGATCCCTTCATTAAAATAATAAAAAATTATTATTTTAAAATTATAATAGTTTATTTTAAATAATTTAATTTTTAAATTTATATTTTTTTTAAATTGAAAAAATATTTTAATTATTTATTTTTTTTTTAAATAAATTAAAATAATAAATTTAAAAATAAATATATTTAAAAATTAATTATTTTTAAATTAAATTAAAAAATATTTTTGAAATATTTTAATTATTGATTAATTTAATTTTTTTAAAAATAAATTTATGAATTAATTAATATTAATTATTTATTTTTATTTTATGCCTTTTAAAATTATTTAAATTTTTTTTATTTAAATTTTTTTCTTAAAAAAAATTAAAAAGAAAAAAAATTATTAAACTTTAAAAAATATTTCCTTTAAAAAAACTTCTCATTAAAAAAATCGGAAAAGGATAAAAAAATTCAACGGAAGCATAAACGATCATTAATAGAGACAGACACGTGTTACATATCATCCACTTAATGTCGATACTTAACGAACATCTGTCTCTTCATCCGCATTCAATCCAAAAAAATTCACGTAGGTATAAAAAATTGGCCTAATGTTTGGTTTTTGATTACTTTTACAACTTCAAGGCCTTTTCAAGAATTAAAAAAACCGCTGAGCAGCTGCTTAAATATAAAAATTTTTATAAAATAGAAAACTTTTAACAATATTTTTGATTTTAGTGTAAAAAGAAATATTGAACTTCCAACATATGCATTTCATAAATATTTAATGAATTTTAATGAAGGTTGCAATAAAAGGTCGTCTGCTCATAAAAATGCATCTAAGTAGACAACAGATGGAGGATGCGCCTCATATACAGACGTCTGTCGTATCAAATTGCAATAAAAATCTGTTCGAAGGAAGTAAATTAAAAGAAAAATGTAAAGCATAAATTTACACGACAACAGATCGTTTGTTGCAACGAGGAAAGAAAACCTTCAATTTGTGTTCGAGAAGAAAACAATCTTTGTTGACAATTATATTCCGTGAAGCAAGAAGTGGGATTACAAAGGATTTTTCTAAATAAATCAACGGTTGCCGTGGCAATGAATATTGAGAGTTTCAATAGAAAAGTGGTCGAAATCGGGTAATTTTTGCTGAATAAGGAAAAAAACAATTTATTAAATTTATTATTTTTGTGACTATAGGAACCGCACCTTGGATTAAAAATAATTTATTTATTGCGATGTTTATTATTTGATAGAGTCTGGTAGTTAGATAAGAATGGCAACGACGATAACCAATTAGCAAGATAATATTGTTAACGCTTGAATGGAAGGAAAATAACCAAATTTGAACAGCTTATTAAATTATTCAATTTTGTTTAAATTGGTTTTTTTCTTCGATTTTTGATTTTTTTTTATGATTATAGAAAAAAATATATTTTTTTGGTATATATATCTTTAAAATTAATTGAATCAATAACTTTAAAAATATTTTTTTAATTAATATATATTTATATTTAAATTTTAATTAATTTTTTCTAAACATTCATATAATTGATTTAAATGATCATAATTTTTTTAAATATCAATTTTAACTTAATAAAATATTTTTCAGCAAAAATAAATAATTTTCAATTTTCAAAATAAATAATTTTTAATTTTTTTAAATTTCCAAATTTTTTCCCAAAACATTTTTTTCAAAATTAAAAAATTGAAAAAATCAAAATAAAAATTTTAACAAATTAATATAAATAAATATTTAAATATTTTTATAATTAAAATTAAAAAATAAAAATTAAAAAATTTAATAAAAATTTAATTTTTTAAAAATAATTTTTAATATTTTTTAAAAGAAAAATTAAAAATTAAAAAAAATTAAAAAAAATTTTAATTTTAATAAAAAATAAAATTAAATTTTTAAAAAATTAAAATATTAATATTAAAAATATTAATTTAATTAATTAATTTAAATATTATTAATATTTTTAATAATTTATTAAAAAATAAAATTTTTAATTATTAATTTTTTAATAAATTATAAAAATAATTAAATATTTTTAAAATTTTTCATTAATTTTTCTTTAATTTTTATTTTATTTAATTTAATTTAAAAAAAATAAATTAAAAATTGTCGAATTATTTAACTAAAAAAATATTTTATTGAGTTAAAACGAAGTTAATTTAATATAATTAGGTATATAATTTTTTCATTATAAAAAATATTATTATTAAAAATGCTTTTAATTTAATGATAAAAAAAAATATTTCACAATGTTATCAATTTTTGTAAAATGCCTGCTGATCATAATTCGACAATATTGACAATAAAAAATAAAAAAAAATATTTCATCAGTTGATGTTGTCAACAAAATGATATAATCCATTAGACATTTAATACAATTTTTTTTTTTTTCATTAAAGAAAATTATTTTTGTCTGCAAAGTTTACAAGTGCAATTACGAGCAATTGGTTCCAAACAAAAAAAAAAAGAAAACAAAATCGAAAATGAACGACAAAAAATTATCAATTTTCGTATTTCTTTTTTTTTTTGGTGTGCAAATTCTGCGTAAGAGTCTCACCTGCTTGAAAAAGACGTTTTTTTACCATGTTCAAAACATGTTATTACATTGTATTTCTGTTTCGTTCACCTTTTAATTTAGTTAATTGACATGCAGAAGTTGTTGCTTGCTTGTCGTACTGCCAACAAAAAAAAATATTTGAAAAAAGTGAGACCAAAAATGTTCTGAGAAATTGTTAATTTTAGACTGGAGGGAATTTTTTTGCGTTTGAAATGACAGCAGCTAATCAAAAACGCAGACACGAGATGAGCAAGACAGATTTTTGGACAGTTTCTTGTTAATTCTGTTTGCAACTGGATTCGATAAATCCCGTATTCATGCCTCGGAATTAATTATGAGATAATTAAAATCTCATTCTGGGTAAAATTTTCACGTGTCACATATGAAAAACGGAGGATTTTCGCATTAGAACGAAAAATTTCACGTTTGTCGCCACAACCGCTGGCTACATGTGTGTTTCGTTTTTGCTCACAAATATTTATTTTTTTTTGCAAACATTTTTTTTGTTGCTTTATGAAAAAAGTTCGCTTTTCTCGGCAAAATTTTTTCCTCACGGAGGTTTCGTTGGCATCATAATTGTGTGGTAAGTCACAATGACAAGAGAGAAAAATTCTGCGGTTGCCATATGGTTAGACTAACAAAGTTTCTCCTTTTTTTGTGGAAACTTTTTACTTTGCGTACAATTACATTATTATATCATAAAATAATAGGAGAGTAATGATAATAATGAAAAAGTCAGAGGTAGGAAAAATATTTTTCATGAAAATGTGTCGAGATGCATGCCAAAAACTTTACAACTCGGCCCTTGGACAAGGTTAGTGCATGAAATTTATTCCCCAGAAAAGGTAAATAAAAAGTTTTTGTTACAAAGTATTTAAACAAATTTTTTTTTGTAGGTCAAAAAGGAACTTAAATAATGAAATAAATAAACAGGAGATTGAATTATGGCACCCACTCGTAGTAAAAGCAACAAAAGTCGTAGTAAAAGTTTCGTAGCTGTTGCCAAACAAACTTGGACAACAATTTAGAAGCCATTTCATGCAGTCGTCGCTGCCATTGTTGCAAGTTGTGCCAACAAAAGTTATTGTTTAAGACCAAAAGAGCAGTTTTTCTCGTATTTTCGTCAAAATGCACAAAAAAATGAGAACACAGGATGCATTATCATTAAAAATAAAAGTAACTTCTGTCGCTTGTTGTCTCTTTTTCGCTGCCAGAGAAGAACATTAACCAACAAAAATCATATAATTAAGCGACATTATCAAAAGTTATTACGACTTTAATGGTCTTTTTATTATTTTAGTAACCGCATCCCCGTTTATTGTCCTCTGTCACATGTGTGTGGATGGATTGTGACACAGTTTTTCTTTTTGCAACACTTTGAGAGGAAGGCACTTTAATGACATCAACAACAACCGTTTAATAAGCAGTTGAAATTAAATGCGGAAATGTCTTCAGCAGATGTAATCCCGTGTATCTATGGCAGCTGCAATGAAGGAAATTAATTTAAATTATGAAGCAGCTTCAAAGAATTTTGAATTTTTTTTCTAATTGCTTTTTGAAAATTATTTTATTTAAAAAACAAAAAAAAAATTAAAATTTTATAAAAAATTATAAATTTTTTAGCTTTTTACAATTTTTTATATTTTAAATTATTTAATATTAATATTTTTAATTAATAATTAATTAAAAATTAAAAAAAATCTATTTTAAAACCGAAATTTGTCATTTAACTAAAAATATTTTTTTAAAAATTGCATAAACAAAAAAATATCAATAAATTAAAATAATTTTAAAAAAATACAAAAAAATTAAATTTATTAACTTAACATATTTAAATAATTTTTTTATTTTTCTTCTATAAATTTAAAAAAAAAATTGCAGATTTTAAATTAAATTAATTTTTAATTAATTTTTCTTAGAAAATCTTAAAAAATATCTTTAAAACCCATTTAAAACTACAAAAAAATTGATGAATTAAAAAAATTAAATTATTTAATTTTTTTTTTAAATTTAAATTATTTTTTTAAATTTTAGTTAATTACATATTTTTTACTTTTTAATTAAAAGGTATTTTTTTAAAAAATTTTTTTTAAAATTTTATTTAATTTTTTTTTATTTAAATCGAAATTAAATTTTCTTTCATGTTTTTTTCTTTTCATTTCAAGAAATTTTGTAAAACAGAAAGTTTGAAATAATTTGAGACAGAATAACTAAAGAAAAAAATTAATATTTTTGATGAAAGACGAAATTACAAAAATTACTTTTCAATTAAGGCTCCTTTGTCAAAAGAATATAATTCTATTAAAATTGTTCAAAACAACAAACTGGACAAAAAAAAAATAAATTGCATGTTTTTTTTCTATTGTTTAATGAAAGAAAAAAGCAATTTGTCGAGCTCGGATGCACTCGTGCCTACCAAATCACTGCGAATAAAGGAGATAAAAGTGAAGACAGAATGAAATAGATTCAAATTGAGTTAGCAAAAGCAAGACATGACGAGAATTTTTATTGTGTCATTGTGCAAAATGCATCTTTTCATGCACGTCAAAGCATCAACCAGATAAAAACTAGTCAAATTGCATCTTTTTTGGACACAGATTTTCAAATACTCGGGATTTTCATCATCATGTGGTTACAAAAATACGTGACCTTCATCGACATCATGTCAAGCTTGCCAGCATGGCTTTAAGGTGTAAATGTGAAATTTTGATGATATCAATTTTATGTTCAAATATAAAATTTATATTAATACAATGGTGTCCTAAAATAACGACGACGACAACGACGTCGACGCAACGACTGGAAAATGTTCGATGAGAATTTTTATCTGTCATGTGACACGTAAATCACTGAAAATTGTGTCTTTATCGAAAATGTGATAGATTTAAGCTGCACAAAAGGATCAACGAAGACGTTACTCGAGCATTTCATGAGCTTGCGAAAATTCAGACAGTTCAGTGATCAAAGTCAGTATCGAAATTCGATCACATAAATATCGAGATTAAATGCAAATTTTGTCGCGAATGCGAAATAAAAAACAAAAAGAATTTAGGAGACACAAAAAAAAATAAATGTCATAGAAAAGAGCGACGAACGCGAATAAACAAAAGAAGAATCAAATAAAAAAATTAAAACTGGTTCCCATATAATTTTGGTTCGCACATTCGAGTGACAGACAAAAAATTTTGGATTTCGTAATGAATCATTGACAATCATCGTGCATCGTAAAACTTAATCCTTAAAAAAAAACTATTTTTGTGCCTTTGACTGAAAATGTAATCAATATTGCCAACTACTAGAGACAGTTTGTAAATTGTTTCGCTTTATCAGCTTATAAACTTTGCTCTTGGTTTTCAATTATTAGTTGGGAACCCATTGGGAACAGAGATGTAGTAATTTTAACGTAGAATAAAAAAAATATTTTAATTTAATTTATTTCTTCATTTTTTTTTAAACTTAAATAAAAATATTTTTAAAAAATAATAAATTAATAAACTTTAAATATTTATTTAAAAAAAAATATTTAAATGCATTGAAATATTTATAATAAAATAAGGTAATTTAATCAAAAAAATAAAAAAATAAATAAATAAATAAAAATAAAAATAAATAATAATAAAAATAAAAAAAAAATAAATAAAATACAATATTGAAATTTTTTGTCATTTTTAAATGTATTTTAAATAAAATTTCGAATAAAAAATTTTTTTATATATTTTTTTTTATAATTTTAATAATTAATTCATAAAACTTTAATACAATTAATGAAAATTTTTTATTTAAATTATAAATAATTTATTTAATTTACATTAAAAAAATAATAATATTTTATTTAAAATTAATTTAAATATTAATTTTTTTAACAATTAAATTTATACAAATTATTAGACATTTTTTGTTTTAAATATTTTGAGGAGAAGTATTTTTTAAAAATATTAAATATTTAAATTGAACTTGACTAAATGTTTTTTTTTATTAAAATTAATATTATTTAATATTTTTTTAATTTTTTAATAATTAATATTAATACATTAATATTATTAAAATTTTAATTTTATGAAATTTTTAAAAAAAAAAAAAATAAATAAAGATAATAATACCTAATAATAATAATAATAAAGAAATAAAATAAAAAATTAATATAACAAAAATAATTTTTTAATATAAATTTCTTTCTAAATTTATTTAAATTTTTTTTTTAAATATGTATAATTTTGATTTATTTATTTATTTAATTTTATTTTGAATAATTTTTTTAATTAATATTTTTAGCTTTAAATATAAAAACGAAACTTTAAACGAAAAAAATATTTAAAATGCAATTCTTTAACTTTCAAACAAATAATTTAGCATAAATTTTAAAACTTCCTTCCTTTAAAAGGATCTCAGTAATTTTTCACATTCTTACTCAATACCGCCTCTGGCTATGTCTATGATAGAAATTCACTTTGAAAAATCGCTATCATAGATCACATTAACAGAAAATTCAATTTCTTGGCGCGATAAAACTTATTTTTTTTTCAAGTGTTCCGAGTTGGTTAATACACTTGATAGATATAATTTTTCGTTTTATATTTTTTTTGTTGTTTTTACCTTAATTCACTTCGTTCTTCGGTGACGCGAAAAAATTTCTCAGGCACACACACTCCTAATATTCATTGGTAAATTACTCATGTTTCGTATACACAAAAAAAAATTCACACAGAAAAAAAAACAAGCAGAATTTTATATTATTTTTACCCAAAACGCAAACAAAAAATATAAATTAGTTTGGTAAATGGCTTGTTATATAAATGAAATTCCTCTTTGATTCTCATTTTCTGGGTGAATTAATAATATTAAAAGGAAACAAAAATGATTGTATTATTGAACTTGTCTTGTTTTTATTTATTTTTTTGCGAAACAAGACAAGAATATTGCTTGCAGTGAACGTGTGAGTATGTTGTACGAGGCGAGTACAAAGGAGAAATAACCGACGAAAGATTTAAACGAGAAAGAATTGGATTTGGAAGAAGAGACGATTTTTCGGGTATTTTTTTTTTGTTGTGTGGCAAACGAAGCACATTAATTTTGCAGACCGAGAGTGTTATACAGATTAAAGAACATGTACCAACAGCAAATAAAAAAAAAGTGGTAACAAAATAAACGACGATGATGATGATGATTTTATTTCTTATGCCTTGTTTTCTAGATTTTAAGGAGATAAAGATAATGGGAGGAATTTTGTGTGTTTCTCCGGAGATTCAATTTATTTTTGTCTCGTTTTAATGCACAGTTGCTAAAAAGTTAGTCATCTCTTTAAAATTAAAAAAAAGTTCACCGCAGCAAAAGAACCAAAATTTATTTCCATCAAAGCGTTTTAACAGGAAAAGTCACAATTTTAAGGAAATATGCAAATTTCTCTCTTTAAATGTTTTTTTTTTTAAATTTTTATTTTAAAGGAAGGAAAAAAGCTTTTAAGCCGAAAATTATTTTATTTCATATTTTTGTTTATTATTAAGGAATTTGGCATTGTTACAAAGTTTGTAAAGTATTAAGGATGCGTGTGTGGAAGAAGACAAAAAATTCAGAACATTTTTTTGCTAAAGGCAAAAAATTTGTGACATGCTTCTTTAACTGGAAAATCCGCGAAAACAGCAATTTTTGGGATTAAAGCGAAATTTTTCATACATTAATTAATTATATTAGGCGCACGTGCAATTTTTCCTTTGAAACGCGGATTTAATTTAATTTAATATTGTTTATTTTTATCATTCTTGATATTCAAAAAAAAAAAGTAAATAAATAATTAGATAAATTTCTGTGGAAAAACAATTAAAAGCGCGGTGAATCCTGAATCCTTACGCGCAATAAAATAATTATTTTTCTATTTACCAAGAATTTTTTTATTTCAACATTTCAATTAAAAAAAAATACGGGTGAAACCTAAACAAATAATTTTTTTATCCTTTCCTGTGCGTCGAAAATAAATAAATCATAAAAAAAAATTTACTCACCAAGACATTTGGCAGGCCCGTCGAGTCGTCAACCCATGCAAGGACCAGATCAGATCCCGCCATCTTGCCGTGCCGATAAGAAAATCCAAGGCCAATAAATCCACGTGTATTGACGGTTGTCGTAAAGATAATTTCCTTGTTGTCGACTTTCCATTCGAGCAAATATAATCCAAAGGGATCCATGATCTCGGAACGTGTCCAGTTTACATGATGCACGGATTTTGTCGTCTTGATCCGTAGCAACAGCAGCAACAGGACATTCGCAAGGACAAGGGAGGCAAGTGATTTCATTTTTTTATTTATTTTTTTTTTTATTTTACGAGAAGAAACAATTTTTTCCACTTTCTGTAATTTGCTTTTCTTGTGATTAATTGGAAATTATATCAATTGATTTTCAATTAATTTGCTCTTTATTTTTATTTCTTTTTTTGCTAAATGAATGCTTTTTATTGCTCGACACTGCTTCTCGTTTTTTCTCTCTTTAATTCCATTAAATTACTGAAAATTATTAATTTTTTTTTATCACACACAATTAGCGAGAGATTTTCTTTAAAAAATTATTTTTTATTAAATTTTCTTCATTTTACAAAATTTCACAACGAACAATGTTATCCTTGAAACATTTTGAAAGACGCGCACAAAACATATGCAAGCGACTTAACTGACAAACTTCTGAAGAACAACTGCCCGTAAAATACTGAAGAACCAACACACACTCGTTCCTCTTTTTGAATTTTTCAATACATTATTTTTTTCTGACCTGCATCCCTTTTCGTATTTTACACGCATACAACGACAAACCAAAAAAAAAAAACAGCAACATGTTTTTTTTCGTACCTAACAGTATAGGGGTCTTCTTCGATTGATGTACAGGAACGTATGAGACGAATGTTAATGGACTGCTGTTTCAAGTACCTCTTGAAAGTTTATTAGTAACAAACACACGCAAAAGCCGGTAAAATTTAATGTGTATGTGTGTGTGTGTTGTGTATTAATGATCGAAGATTGCATGTTTAATATATTTGTCACATATATCGGCTACCTAAGTCAGTGACAGGAATACAAAAGGGGGCATGGAAGGAATGTTCGTGAACAAAATGATCTTCTATAAAGATTTTTATTGGTAAGTTCTTTGAAAAAAATGTTTTTTTAGTCATAAATAAGAGATAATGAGAAATAATAATTAAAAAATAAATTAAAATAAAATATATGAATAAAATTACATAAATAAATTAAATAAATAAAAAATAAAATATTAAAAAAAATAAAATTAAATTAAAACAAAAAAATTATTTAAAATTTAAAAAAAATTAAATTTAATTTTAATATAATTTTTTATTTTCAAAATTTATTAAAATAATTAAATAAATTACCTTTTTTAAAATAAAATTAAAAATTTTAACTAATTTATTTATTATAATTAAATAAAAAATTTTTATATTTTATTTTATTTAAATTTTTTTAGTTATTAAATAAAAAACAAAAATAAATTAAATATGCAATAAATAAATAATATTTCAATTAAATTAATAAAAAGTTTAAAAAAATTAATTTAATTTTAATTTATTTTTTTTATTAAATATATATTAAAAAAAATAAATCTACTTTTTTAAATAAAATTAAAATTTTTAAATAATTTATTTATTGTAATTTTTTATAAATTTTTAAAAAATTTAATTTTTTAAATAATAATTTTAAATAAAAAAATAAATTAAATTAAAAATTAAAAAAAAATTAATTTAATTTTTTTATTAAATTTTAAAATGGCAGAATTTTAAAAAAATTCTAAAATTCTGAATTTTAATTTAAAATTAAAAAAAATAATTTAGTTTTAATTAATTTTTTATTGTCAAAATTAAAAAAAAATTAATTTTATTAGATTAACTTTTTTTTAAACAAAAATTAAAATATTTAATTAATTTATTTATTATAATTTAATAAAAATTTTTAAATATTTTATTTATTGTAATTTTTAAAAATAAATTAAAAATTTAAAATTTGCAAAAAATAAATAATTGTTTAAATTAAATTAAATTAAAATTTAAAAAAAAATAAATTTAATTTTAATTTAATTTTTTTCATGTAAACATTTTAAATTTTTAATTAAAAAAATTAAATTATTATTTTAAATTAATTTATTTATTATGACATTTATAATTTTATTTATTTTTTAAAATTAAATTTAAAACTTAAAAAAATTAATTAAAAAAAAAAAAATTTTTTAATTAAATATTTTTTAAATGTATTAAATCCTGCCTATTATTTTTAATTATTAGACATTTAGCAACTGGTTGTCACTTATTGTTACTACTACAAACATCTTTTTATTTTTGTATGAATCATTTTATTTTCACAATAAGTACTGAAAAGAATAAGAAGACGACACACGAGAATAAAATATGCAACAAATAGACACAAATAAAAACATAAACACACACACAAACACATTCACAAATAAAATAAATGCACACCGGTTTAATTCACAACACCTGGCGCTCTGCTTATATCCACATAAATAAACGACAACGACAGCGATACGAACGGACGTAAATGTGGTTTGTATCTTCGCCGTGTGTTTATACAGAAGGCAGTATTTTTTCATGCCTTCTTCTTCTCTCTTTTTTTTAATTTTTTTTTTCAAAAATTATTTCATAAGTGTTGTGTAAATTTCTGTTTTGAAAGCGGATGCACGGTTATGTTGCACAGAACATCAAAAGATACCAAAATAGGATATGTCTCAAGGAACGGAAATGATGCTGAACACTTTACTATGATTACAGTTTAGAATCAAGGATTTACGTTATTCAATTTTGAAAAGCTTTGAGATCGTTTTTGAACATCAATTTCTCTTCTTACCTTGCAAAATTTGTTAGAAAATAATTTATTCAAACATTTTTATCAGCTTAAGGTAAGAAGCATATTCTAATGCGATAAAATAGATCTTTTTTTATTATCTTGTAAAAAACAGAGCTGAAGTGCATGTTTTTTGCGACAAGTATTTTATTTTATTATGCAAGAAATTCTTAAATTTTTTGCGTAAAAAACTGAAGACAATTATTGTTATGGACAGTGATGCCACTTTTAATTTGCCATTCCTCTTCATTCTGTAATTCTACCTATTACTTTATTTCGGTAGGCACGCACGACGACTTTGTATGTGGCTTCTTTCAAATATTTATTCTGGCTGTCTGCATTTACATTCATTTCATGAATGAATGTGTGTTGATTCGATGGAATATACAATTTACAAAAATACCAAAAAATGTAAGTTTTTTCTCGTGAGTGAATTGGCAGACGAAACCACCTGAAACATATTTTAGTTGGGGCGCGCAGGTGAATTTGCATTGATGTGGGTTAGCTGCGATGTCAGCTTGAATTGGGTTTTGACATGAAATTGATTTGGTCAATCACGATTGGCGGGTGTAGGTCAACATGTGTCAACACGAGCTGCATAAATTGACTTTGAGGTAAGTAAATTTTTGTTAAAATAAAAATGTATTTTTTTTTATTTTTTTCAGGTAAATATTTTAAAAACTTCAGCAAAAAAAAGAATAAAACAACGATCCTGCTGAAAAAAGGACAAGTTGACGGAAGTTTCGTTTTCGGCGAACATGACAACGAAGAACAAAGAAAATTGGATGTTAAGTGTGAAAATAAATTTGTTTAGTTAATTAAGTGAAATTATTTGCAAACCAAAAATAGGGGAGTTCTATAAGGAGAACGATTGCTTGAATATTCTTTTTGTAGATAGAAAGGAAGCTCGAAATCGATAAGCTCGTGAAAAAGAAGAAAAAAGATTCCAAAAGTAAAAAAAAAGTAGGCGTTGAAAGGAATATAGTTAAATCTTTTCTGCTGATGAAAATTTAATTTAAAAAATAAATGAAAGCACTTTTAATAAGTTATTAACTCCATTCTAAATTCAAAAACAAAGCTAAACATTTTGTCTAACGAATTTATTAAAATGAGCCTACAAAGAACATCTATTAAAATGCAGCTGAGAAATCGCAACAAAATGGCGGAAAAAAATATTCTGGAAGATGACATAATTGAAATTAATGATGGAAATTCAAACAAAGGAAATGAAACCTTCATTGAAGAATTGCTTATAGTTATAATTCCGGAACTTTCAAAAAAAAAGAAAATTGCAAAATTTTTTAAATTTGCGAAATGAAAAAAATGACGTTTAACTCAAAGTTGAACAAAAAGAATGAATGTAATGTCTTCACAGAGACGAATTCATTTAAACATGTAAAAAAATAAAAGTGATAACCTAAAACTAATAATTAAAACCGTTTAAAAAGGACGGTCATGTCAGAAGGACAAGAGAGAAAACTTGAAAAGATAAAAAAGATCGACAAAACCACAAAAGAAAGAAGAACCTTGAAAAAAAAATTCTATTTTCAAAAAAAGATCATTTTTTGAAAAAAGATCTTCAATACTCATCTTTTAAAATTCTACAAAAAACGAAACTAAAATTTATATCGATCCCATAAAAACATCATTGGCTCCTACAAGTACATTAATCATAATAAATATTCAATTAAAATAAGTTCAAACATCAGAATTCCTTTAAAAAAACGACAAGTTGCTGTCATGAATGAATAAGTGGTTCGTAATGATGATTGTTTCATATACTTTATTGAATGAATTTATAAACAAGGAGAAACAAAGCAAAACTCATTTTATGGCAATAATTCTCATTAAATACAAAAATAATGATGTTCGTTTTTTTTTTGTTGCTTTTGTTTGGTTATTAATTGTCAGACAACATACTTGAACAAAGTAGCAAACAATCACTCAACTTTTAATTTCTTCTGGAAAACCACAAAATATATCGATTTATGAAATTTATTTATTTATCTATCATCATGGAAATTCAATTTGGCAGTAATTAACTACGTGATTGCTTACAAATTACAAACTAAATAGAGAGACGCTTAATTAGAAACATTATTAAATTTTATAGTAATTTTCACATCTTAACCTATCTTCATATATTTTCTCGGTGTCTGATATGAGCTCGATTTCGTAGTAAATTTACGTTGCATCGAGATAACTGCATCGTTTCTCCTTAAATAAATATTTATTTCAGTTAAATATAGTATATTACTTCTCTCTTTCGGTATATTGAGGAAGTAAAACATTATCGTACTATGAACTTTTTTGCGATAAATTTTGTTTTCTTACCAAACTTTAAGTTTTTTTTCGCATTAGGCGACTTGTTGTCTACAAAGTACCGGAAAAAAAAATTAGAAGAAATTAGAGAGCCATGAAAATAACGACTATCCGGGGATTAATAATAACTTATTGGTGTCTTCACACGATGTCGGGGCAAAGGTAGGGACATTTAATGTAATGAAGAGTATCTGTGATTAATTTTCTTTTATAATTAAAATTTCTACTTGGAATCGTTATAATGACCTTTAGTCGGAAAACCGTACATGTTCTTCCTTCCGTAATAAGAATCTACTGCAAATGTTAAAGTACTTGACTTTTCCTTACTTGTATAGCTCGTAATATGACTTTGCCGAAGAAAATTGAAACTTTTGCTGCATAATGTTGCGATATCATGAACAAAGTGTGAAATGGAAGCCATTATTAGAAGGAAACCAAAACTAGCAATTATTTAAAACATTGACTAACGCCAATTACGTAATGCAATGTTACATAAAAATAATATGAGCTGAAACATTATACGAGTTATTCTGAGAATTGCCATTTAAATGTGGGTGAATTTAAATTTTCATCAAAATTATTTTAGCAAAATTTTATTTTTAACTTTTACATTAGTTCATTACTCTCGAATATTTCATTCATATATAAAACTTTCCATTAGAAAACAATAAACTTACCATATGATTGCACCATAAAAAAATATCTGTGGGCAGTAATAAAAATAGTATGGTGTTGTTTTATAAGCTAACTTTTGAAATTTATTGAGTAAAATATATCTTCATCACAATCCCTGCAATAAATGCAGTTTTCCATTCGTTTCTTTTTTTTTGTATATTTTTATATACTTTTGTAAAAATAGCAAAATAAAACATTTCAAACTTATTAAATTTTAAGAAAATAAATACATTTCACATGGAATAATATTTCTAAACATTTCTCATTTTTTTGTAACAATTTTTTTTATATATATTATATATGTTTGACTTTCAATATACAACTTTTTGGCAAACTTTAGAAATATTTACGAAATATTTTAAAACCAAACATTTATATCATTTTATTTTATTATTAAAATACGAAAGGCTTACGAGTACGACTTCTTTTGTATGTTTTGGGTAACTAAGCTCGTTGATTATACAATAATACATTTAAAAACATATAGATTTCCATTTTCACCTGTTTTCGTAAATTTTATGAAAATTACTTAAAATAAACATTTATTTCGAAATTAAATCCATGTAATATTTTATAGATTATGTTTTTTTTCTTGTCGTAATGTATGTAGGTATGCATTATTATTATTATTATGTTGGTATAACAAATATTATAAAGTTTATTTATTTATATATGGTCATCATCATCAACATCAAACGCGTAATCCTGTTACACTGTTATTCAGGCTATTAAATCGATATATACATGGGCTTTTCATATTGTTGCCGTTTTTATGTTATACTTTAATATATATTATGGGAAATATAGGGTAACAAGTCATTTTCAGTACAAATGTATATTATTATATATAATGATAAAAAAATATTTTTTTTTATACAAATGTATGAATATTTAATATTAAAATATATTTTTTTAATTTTTTTTAATATTTGTATGAATGTATAAGAAGAATGATACTCTATAATACAATGAAACTTAATATTAATATATATCATATATATAATAATAATAATAGCAATAATAACGTTCTTGTAATAAAAATATAAGAGCTTCTGTACAATAACAAAACATATGGTACTTGTATTGTACGATATATTTTATTGTGGCTACTTGACAAAGGATGGAAAATTTTTGAAAAGTTTTCCTCTCGATTTGCCCCAAAAGTGTAACAAATGATCTTATCACAAAACTTATTATTATTAATATTATTATGATGATTGTTATTACTTAAACATTCAACATCATTAAACTTGTATTCCGATTTTTTTTTGTGTTCGATGTTGTTAGTGTTGACACTGTGTTTTCTGTGTTCGCAGCATGCCATTTATCCAGTCAACAGGATTAGTTTTATTATTTGTTTTTACTTTAATATACAATTGTGTATGTTTGAGTGTGCCTAAAACTTATTATTTTTTGTAAAAATGTACGAAAAGTGTTATCAGAGACAATATTTTTCTCTCGCTAAATTAATTTTTGAAATAATGGTCCAAAATTCTACGTTATATAATTATATATGAAAATATCTCTTAACTATTATTATCATTATTATTAGTGTATTTACATTGAAAATTTAACTTTTTTCGTTCTTCTTTATAAATTACTACCACTTACAAGTACACTAACATCCATGACAGAAGTTTCGTTGCCGTTCAAGTTATTTCCATTTGGCATGAATGTAACCATCGTTGTTTCTTGCGCTCTATAATCAGTGTGTTAATTAATAGAGTAGATAATTAAACGAAAAAAAGCATTAAAATTAAAAAGTTTTTCTCCTTATTCGCATTATCTTTCATTACATTAAATTTCAAAAAAAAAAATCCTTGATAAATGATTAAAAAGAAAAACATTCCAGATAATTAGACAATTTCCTGATAATTTTTAAGCTTGATAATTAATTTGTATTCAAAATTAATGTTATATAATATATAATGAATCCTTAAACGAACAAAAAACCGTGTATTTAAAATTTTCCAATTCAAAAAATGAATATCTTTCAATCAATTATATTACGAAGAACAGAACAAAAACAAAACAATCAACAAAAAACACAAAAACAATTTTTTTTCCAGAAAATAAAATCATTCAAAGCTGCTAAATAATATAATTAAAAAAATATTTCTCGTAATTTCTTTGTTTCGCGTCATCAAAAATTTCAAAACAATATTTTTAATTAAAATGTCTTTCTTCTATACTTTAATTTTCTAGATAAAATTACAAAGTTAAAGAAACTTTTAATGTTTTTAAAATTAATAATCGATCATTAAGTAAAAGATTATTGAATTAAAAGAAAAAATATTTTTATTTGAAAGTTTCGAGGATATTAAATTTAGTCAGACTGAAAAGTTCATTGCATACTTTTGTGATAAAATCGTGCAAAATTAAAAAATGACAAAAAATTAAAAAAAAATTGTGACCTTCCTTAATATTCTTTTGATGTTATTTTATAGAAAAAAAACAAAGGCGCGTTTTTAATTAAAAAAAAATAATTTTCCTGAAATTTCTTAGAAAAGGATAAATTTATTAAAAATTATTGTTAATTTAGCGAAAATTAATAAAAGAAAAAATCTGTAGAAATATTGATTTTAATAAATTTCTCGAGAATAATAATGATAATCGATTTTCTAACAAAAACAATCACATTTTGATTACATTTCTTACTAAACGAAAATAACTAATGACAACTAACTAAATTATACATGTATCTACTAAACAATGTTTTTATTGTTACAAATTTATAATTCATGCTAAAAATATATATTTTGTACATAAAAGTTAGTTTATAAATATCTAAAGTCACTATGCTATAAGATAAGTGCTTTTATTTTTGGAACGTTTGACTAATGAAACGCCTCCCCATTTTAAATATAATTATACCAAAGTTGAACACAATAATTATTATATATATTATACACAAAATGCTTTATCATATAATTGAATCTTGAAAGATATACATCTCTCGAAATTGCGCAAGATTTATGAGATTTTTTTTCTAATTTTTATTTTTTTTTGTTTTTTTTTTTAGATAAACAGTAAGTCATACCTTCTAATTGTATTTTGATTATGAAATTTCTTTGATGTGTAACGACGACAAATTGTGCTCGTTAAGGACTGATCTCGGTGTCCGTTGTACTCGGTATTTGTACCATTTCGTGGATTCATTGGGCTCTTGCACAATAAATATCTAAAACAAGGGTATCTGTGACAAATTATAAACCGTAAATATTGTTCTAAAAAATGTTTGTTAATTATGTTTGGAGGTCCAAACGTGTAGTTTTGTACGATTAAGTAAAAATTTTTTAAAAAATTAATTAATTTAATAATTAATTTAATTTGTTAATTAGTTAATTTAAATGAATAAAATAATAATAAATTTAATTTTAATTAATAATATAATTATTTTTTAATTTTTTTTCATTTTTGGATTTATTTACAAATTAATTTTAAAGTTTTGTGACCTTATTTTAATATAATTTTTAAAATTTAAATGGAAAAATAATTAATTTAATAAATAAAAAAATAAATAATTAAATTATTATTTTTTTTTAATTATTTATTTTTAATTAAAATTAAATTAAATTAAATTTTTTTATTAGAAAAATTTATTAAAAAAATTAATATTATTCTTAAATTTAATGAAAAATTAATTAAAAAAATCAAATATTATTTATTTAATTAATTATATATTTAATTAATATATAATTATATTAATTAATATTTTTATTATTAATTATTTTTTTAAAAATATTTTTTAAAATTAAATAAATTTAAGAAACGTTTAACGTTAAAAAATTTATTTTTTTAATTAAAAAAATCTTTAATTATTCTTGAAAATTTTGATAAAGAAAAAATTTTGAGAAATAAATAAAAAAAAAAATAAATTTAAAATAAAAGTTTCAAAAAATAAATAAAAACAATCTAAAAAATTTATAAATTATTCATTAAGAAAAAAAAATTCTATTTATTTTATTTAATTTTTTTAAATCATATTTTGGATACAAAAAATTTTTTTTTTTAATTTTTAATAATTTGATTTAAAATAAAAAAAAATATTAAATGAGATAATCCTTTTTAACAATTTTTGCAAAAAAAATATTATTATATTTTTGTATATTTAATTTTTGTATATGACTTAATTAAAATTATTTTTAATATTTTTAGGTCCCGTTTTTGTTATTTCCTTCAAAACTTAAATAATTACCGTACAAAACTACGCATTTGAACCCTTAAACCAAAAAACTATGGAAACACAGGACAGACAGCAAAAAAAAAATGTTTTAATAAAAAGTAAAAAGACGAAACTTTTCCCATCAAAGAAAACCAATTAAGATGCTGGATAATAAGGACACGTCGTCTTACAAAAATGTCATTTGCCCCGAATTCCGACGAAACTTACCTATTAAAGTGCTTTCTGAATGCGCCGCTCACACAATACAGCGCGACTGGATTAGCACAGCTATTGATGAACGACAGACAAAATCCGACGATACGAAAGACGTGCCAAAATGAGTTGTAAGCATTCTCGGCATCCGGACTGAAATAATGCAGAAAGACAAAAGGGGATAAGCTTTTGATGGAAAATTTAGCCATTGTCATGTTTATCAACTACTCGACAGAGATTTGCATGAAATATCACACAAAATATGGTTTTCTCGAGAATTTCAACTTGTTCAAATCACCACAGAAAATGCATTTAATCAAATTTTTCTTCAATAATGCTCTGTTTGAAGCATTACGAGAAAATGTCATAACTCTCGAACAAAATTAAATTTGCATGTGACATTTTCTCTTGATGGTGTGGGCAACAAACAAAGTAATCAATTCATGCTGGACCATTCAAGGCAGACAAGCGATTATTATTGTGTTTATTGTGAAGACGACACGTAACGTCGTTATTATCGCTCCATTGTCCCGATTTTATTTTTATGTAAGTTAAATTCGATTTTGATTAATATTCTGCTAGTTCGTCGCAATAAATATTTTTTTTAGGTCACGCCTGTCGAATTTTTTTCTCGTCTTTTTTGATAACTGGCGAAAATCCCTCATTGTTCACGGAAAAATGCCAACATAATGTAAACGGGATTTATTTTGATGGAAGATGACACGCAACTGGATATAAATGAATTTATCAATCATGGCAAGAATGGGCGGTTTACGGTGACAGAATTCTTTTTTTTCTGACGAAATAAAGTAAATAAAAATAATATAAACGTTCATTTTACGGAAAAAAAAGAAAATTTTCAAGAATGATAATAAGAAAATTCTTTCGCCTTTTATTCATGTTTTTATGAAATTTATTAAGTTTCGAATTCTTTGTTGGCGGCGCGTGCAAACAAGACGCTCAAGTGATAAAAACAAAATCTGATGACCAAAAATTGATTGATTAGCAAATTTTGGGTGTTGGAGTGAGAGTAAAAACAAAGAGAGAGACTTCGTTTAATAATGATAGATCTCTGCTTATTAATCAATTGACGCATTTAATGAGATTAATTTGTGATAAAATATTCTCTTCGTCGTCGAACATTTTTTCGTTATAATTTCATTATCAGAAGAAGAACTTGCTTCAGTTCATGCGAAGCAACAACAAGCCGCCATCAATTGTTTCGCTGTCTGACATTTATCTAATTTAATGCTTTCTAATCTTTTTTTCACGAACTTTTATCTTCTTTCAACAGATTAAATTCACTTAGAAAACAAATAATGACGTTAATAACAACAACATACCAGCACCAAGTCAAGCAAAAATGTCCGAAAATCTGTTGTGATTTTTTTTATGTGAATAAAAACTTTTCACGTTCAAACTTTGTCGTTTCGACAAATTTTTAAGTCATCACATCCGGTTAACAGCATTTTTAACACTCGCGTGATTTTTCTTTGGAAAAAAAGGTACAATGGATAAACGACCATATTGTACTTT